>NW_024470665.1:3413112-3424859 GCF_017639515.1 Carcharodon carcharias | reverse complement strand
CTCTCTCTCTCTCACCCAGTCTCTCTCTCTCTCTCACCCAAACTCTCTCTCTCTCTCTCTCACCCAGTCTCTCTCTCTGTCTCTCACCCAGTCCCCCTCTCTCTCTCTCACCCAGTCCCTCTCACTCTCTCTCTCTCTCACCCAGTCCCTCTCACTCTCTCTCACACCCAGTCCCTCTCTCTCTCTCTCTCTCACCAAGTCTCTCTCTCTCTCTCACCCAGTCCCTCTCTCTCTCTCTCTCACCCAGTCCCTCTCTCTCTCTCACCCAGTTCAATCTTCTCTCTCTCTCTCTCACCCAGTCCTCTCTCTCTCTCACCCAGTCCCTCTCTCTCTCTCTTCACCCAGTCCCTCTCTCTCTCTCACCCAGTCCCTCTCTCTCTCTCTCTCACCCAGTCCCCTCTCTCTCTCTCTCACCCAGTCTCTCTCTCTCTCTCTCACACCTCCCTCTCTCTCTCTCTCTCACACCATCCCTCTCTACTCTCTCCCAGTCCCTCTCTCTCTCTCTCTCACCAGTCCCTCTCTCTCTCTCTCCCAGTCCCTCTCTCTCTCTCACCCAGTCTCTCTCTCTCTCTCTCTCACCCAGTCCCTCTCTCTCCCTCTCTCTCACCCAGTCCCTCTCTCTCTCTCTCTCAACCCATTCTCTCTCTCTCTCCTCCCAGTCCCTCTCTCTCTCTCACACCCATCTCTCTCTCTCTCTCACACCCATCTCTCTCTCTCTCTCACCACCATCTCTCTCTCTCTCTCTCACCCATCTCTCTCTCTCTCTCATCCCATCTCTCTCTCTCTCTCTCACCCCCATCTCTCTCTCTCCTTCACCCAGTCCCTCTCTCTCTCTCTCCACCCATCCCTCTCTCTCTCTCTCACCCAGTCTCTCTCTCTCTCTCTCACCCATCCCTCTCCCTCTCTCTCACCCCCAGTCCTCCCTCTCCCTCTCTCTCCCCCACAGTCCTCTCTCTCTCTCTCTCTCACCCAGTCCCTCTCTCTCTCTCTCTCCAGTCCCTCTCTCTCTCTCTCTCTCCACCCATCCTCTCTCTCTCTCACACCCAGTCTCTCTCTCTCTCTCTTACCCATCCCTCTCTCTCTCTCTCTCTCACCCAGTCTCTCTTTCTCTCTCTCACCCAGTCCCTCTCTCTCTCTTTCACCCAATCCCTCTCTCTCTCTCACACAGTCTCTCTCTCTCTCTCTCTCACCCAGTCCCTCTCTCTCTCTCTCTCCCAGTCCCTCTCTCTCTCTCTCTCTCTCTCACCCAGTCCCTCTCTCTCTCTCACCCAGTCCCTCTCTCTCTCTCTCTCACCCAATCCCTCTCTCTCTCTCACCCAGTCTCTCTCTCTCTCTCTCTCTCACCCAGTCCCTCTCTCTCTCTCTCACCCAGTCCCTCTCTCTCTCTCTCACTCAGTCTCTCTCTCTCTCTCTCACCCAGTCCCTCTCTCTCTCTCTCTCACCCAGTCCCTCTCTCTCTCTCTCTCACCCAGTCCCTCTCCTCTCTCTCTCACTCAGTCCCTCTCTCTCTCTCTCAACCAGTCCCTCTCTCTCTCTCTCACCCAGTCCCTCTCTCTCTCTCTCACCCAGTCTCTCTCTCTCTCTCTCACCCAGTCCCTCTCTCTCTCTCTCTCACCCAGACCCTCTCACTCTCTCTCTCTCTCACCCAGTCCCTCTCTCTCTCTCTCACCCAATCAATCTCTCTCTCTCTCACCCAGTCCCTCTCTCTCTCTCTCTCACCCAGTCCCTCTCTCTCTCTCTCTCACCCAGTCCCTCTCTCTCTCTCTCACCCAGTCCCTCTCTCTCTCTCTCTCACCCAGTCTCTCTCTCTCTCTCTCACCCAGTCTCTCTCTCTCTCTCACCCAGTCCCTCTCTCTCTCTCTCACCCAGTCTCTCTCTCTCTCTCACCCAGTCTCCTCTCTCTCTCTCACCCAGTCCTCTCTCTCTCTCTCTCACCCAGTCCCTCTCTCTCTCTCTCTCACCGCCAGCCCGCTCTCTCTCTCTCACCCAGTCCCCCTCTCTCTCTCTCACCCAGTCCCTCTCTCTCTCTCTCTCTCACCCAGTCTCTCTCTCTCTCTCACCCAGTCCCTCTCTCTCTCTCTCACCCAGTCCCTCTCTCTCTCTCACCCAGTCTCTCTCTCTCTCTCACCCAGTCCCTCTCTCTCTCTCTCACACCCGTTCCTCTCTCTCTCTCTCACCCCAGTCCTCTCTCTCTCTCTCTCGCCCAGTCCTCTCTCTCTCTCTCACCCTCTCTCTCTCTCTCTCTCACCCTCTCTCTCTCTCTCTCTCACCCACTCTCTCTCTCTCTCTCACCCAGTCCCTCTCTCTCTCTCCTCACCCAGTCCTCTCTCTCTCTCTCTCTCACCCAGTCCCTCTCTCTCCTCTCACCCAGTCCTCTCTCTCTCTCTCTCACCCAGTCCCTCTCTCTCTCTCACCCAGTCCCTCTCTCTCTCTCTCACCCAGTCCCTCTCTCTCTCTCTCTCTCACCCAGTCTCTCTCTCTCTCACTCACCAGTCCCTCTCTCTCTCTCACCCAGTCCTCTCTCTCTCTCTCTCTCACCCAGTCTCTCTCTCTCTCTCACCCAGTCCCTCTCTCTCTCTCTCTCACCCAGTCCCTCTCTCTCTCTCACCCAGTCTCTCTCTCTCTCTCTCACCCAGTCTCTCTCTCTCTCTCTCACCCAGTCCCTTCTCTCTCTCTCACCCAGTCTCTCTCTCTCTCTCACCCAGTCCCCTCTCTCTCTCTCACCCAGTCTCTCCCTCTTTCTCTCTCACCCAGTCCCTCTCTCTCTCTCTCACCCAGTCCCTCTCTCTCTCTCTCACCCAGTCTCTCTCTCTCTCTCTCTCACCCAGTCCCTCTCTCTCTCTCTCACCCCAGTCTCTCTCTCTCTTCTCTCACTCACCAGTCCCCTCTCTCTCTCTCACCCAGTCCCTCTCTCTCTCTCTCTCTCACCCAGTCTCTCTCTCTCTCTCTCACACCCAGTCTCTCTCTCTCTCTCTCACCCAGTCCCTCTCTCTCTCTCTCTCACCCAGTCCCTCTCTCTCTCTCTCACCCAGTCCCCTCTCTCTCCTCTCTCTCACCCAGTCCCTCTCTCTCTCTCTCTCACCCAGTCCCTCTCTCTCTCTCTCACCCAGTCCTCTCTCTCTCTCTCTCACCACACCAGTCCCTCTCTCTCTCTCTCTCTCTCCAGTCCCTCTCTCTCTCTCTCACCCAGTCTCTCTCTCCTCTCTTCTCTCCCCTCTCCCTCTCTCTCTCACCCAGTCTCTCTCTCTCTCACCCAAACCTCTCTCTCTCTCTCACACCAGTCCCTCTCTCTCTCTCACTCACCCAGTCTCTCTCTCTCTCTGTCTCTCACCCAGTCTCTCTCTCTCTCTCCACCCAGTCCCTCTCTCTCTCTCACCCAGTCTCTCTCTCTCTCTCACCTAAACTCTCTCTCTCTCTCTCTCACCCAGTCTCTCTCTCTCTCTCTCACCCAGTCCCCCTCTCTCTCTCTCACACCCAGTCTCTCTCTCTCTCTCTCTCTCACCCAGTCTCTCTCTCTCTCTCACCCAGTCTCTCTCTCTCTCTCTCACCCAGTCTCTCTCTCTCTCTCACCCAGTCCCTCTCTCTCTCTCACCCAGTCTCTCTCTCTCTCTCTCACCCAATCTCTCTCTCTCTCTCTCACCTAGTCTCTCTCTCTCTCTCTCTCACCCACATCTCTCTCTCTCTCACTCCAATCTCTCTCTCTCTCTCTCACCCCCAACTCTCTCTCTCTCACCACACTCTCTCTCTCTCTCTCTCTCACCCAGTCTCTCTCTCTCTCTCACCCAACTCTCTCTCTCTCTCTTCTCACCCAGTCCTCTCTCTCTCTCTCTCACCCAGTCCCTCTCTCTCTCTCACCCAGTCCTCTCTCTCTCCTCACCCAGTCTCTCTCTCTCTCTCTCACCCAGTCCCTCTCTCTCTCTCTCACCCAGTCTCTCTCTCTCTCTCACCAGTCCCTCTCTCTCTCTCTCACAACCACTCTCTCTCTCTCTCACCCAGTCTCTCTCTCTCTCTCTCACCCAGTCCTCTCTCTCCTCTCTCACCCATCTCTCTCTCTCTCTCTCACCCACATCTCTCTCTCTCTCTCACCCACATCTCTCTCCCTCTCACTCCCATCTCTCTCTCTCTCACACCCATCTCTCTCTCACCCCCATCTCTCTCTCTCTCCTCACCCCCCCAGTCTTCTCTCTCTCTCTCTCACCCAAAATCCTCTCTCTCTCTCACCCCAGTCCTCTCTCTCTCTCTCTCACCCTTCCTCTCTCTCTCTCACCCAGTCCCTCTCTCTCTCTCTCACTCCACCCAGTCTCTCTCTCTCTCTCTCACCAGTCTCTCCTCTCCTCTCCTCTCTCACCAGTCCCTCTCTCTCTCTCTCACCCAGTCCCTCTCTCTCTCTCTCACCCAGTCCCCTCTCTCTCTCTCTCACCCAGTCCCCTCTCTCTCTCTCTCACCCAGTCTATCTCTCTCTCTCTCTCAACCCCTCTATCTCTCTCTCTCACCCAGTCTCTCTCTCTCTCTCTCACCCAGTCTCTCTCTCTCTCTCTCACCCAGTCTCTCTCTCTCTCACCCAGTCTCTCTCTCTCTCTCTCTCACCCAGTCCCCCTCTCTCTCTCTCTCTTCACCCAAAATCTTCTCTCTCTCTCCCCCAGTCCCTCTCTCTCTCTCTCTCACCCTGTCTCTCTCTCTCTCTCTCACTCAGTCTCTCTCTCTCTCTCACACCCATTTCTCTCTCTCTCTCACCCCATCTCTCTCTCTCTCTCTCACCCATCCCCTCTCTCTCTCTCTCTCTCACCCAAACTCTCTCTCTCTCCCACCCCAATCTCTCTCTCTCTCTCTCTCACCCAGTCCCTCTCTCTCTCTCTCACCCAGTCTCTCTCTCTCTCTCTCACCCAGTCCCTCTCTCTCTCTCAACCAAACTCGTCTCTCTCTCTCTCTCACCCAGTTACTCTCTCTCTCTCACCCAGTCTCTCTCTCTCTCTCACCCAGTCTCTCTCTCTCTCTCTCTCACCCAGTCTCTCCTCTCTCTCTCACCCAGTCCCTCTCTCTCTCTCTCACCCAGTCTCTCCTCTCTCTCTCACCCAAACTCTCTCTCTCTCTCACTTTCCAGTCTCTCTCTCTCTCTCACCCAGTCCTCTCTCTCTCTCTCACCCAGTCTCTCTCTCTCTCTCACCCAGTCTCTCTCTCTCTCTCTCACCCAGTCTCTTCTCTCTCTCACCCAAACTCCTCTCTCTCTCTCACCCAGTCCCTCTCTCTCTCTCTCTCACCCAGTCCCCCTCTCTCTCTCACCCAGTCTCTCTCTCTCTCTCTCTCACCCAGTCCTCTCTCTCTCTCTCTCACCCAGTCTCTCTCTCTCTCTCTCACCCAGTCTCTCTCTCTCTCTCTCACCCAGTCTCTCTCTCTCTCTCTCACTCCAGTCTCTCTCTCTCTCTCACCCAGTCCCTCTCTCTCTCTCTCTCACCCAGTCCCCTCTCTCTCTCTCTCACCAGTCCCTCTCTCTCTCACCCAGTCTCTCTCTCTCTCTCTCACCCAGTCTCTCTCTCTCTCTCTCTCTCTCTCCCTGTCCCTCTCTCTCTCTCTCACCCAGTCCCTCTCTCTCTCTCTCTCCCAGTCTCTCTCTCTCTCCTCTCACCCAGTCTCTCTCTCTCTCTCTCACCCAGTCCCTCTCTCTCTCTCTCACTCTCACCCAGTCTCTCTCTCTCTCTCTCACCCAGTCTCTCTCTCTCTCTCTCTCACCCCAGTCTCTCTCTCTCTCTCTCACCGCCATCTCTCTCTCTCTCACCCCCATCTCTCTCTCTCTCACCCCATCTCTCTCTCTCTCTCACAGCCATCTCTCTCTCTCTCTCTCACCCCAAAGTCTCTCTCTCTCTCTCTCTCTCACCCATCCCCTCTCTCCTCTCTCTCACCCAGTCTCTCTCTCTCTCTCTCTCTCTCCCTCCCTCTCTCTCTCTCTCTCAACCATTCCCTCTCTCTCTCTCAACCAGTCCCTCTCTCTCGCTCTCCCACAGTCTCTCTCTCTCTCTCTCCCAAACTCTCTCTCTCTCTCTCCCCCAGTTCCCTCTCTCTCTCTCTCACCCAGTCTCTCTCTCTCTCTCAGCCCAAATCTCTCTCTCTCTCTCACCCTGTCACTCTCTCCATCTCTCTCACCCAGTCTCTCTCTCCTCTCTCACCCAAACTCCTCTCTCTCTCTCTCTCTCACCCAGTCTCCTCTCTCTCACTCTCACCCAGTCCCTCTCTCTCTCTCACCCAGTCTCTCTCTCTCTCTCTCACCCAAACTCTCTCTCTCTCTCTCTCACCCCCATTCTCTCTCTCTCTCTCTCACTCACCCTGTCTCTCTACTCTCTCTCACCCAGTCCCTCTCTCTCTCTCTCACCCAGTCCCTCTCCTCTCTCTCTCTCTCACCCAGTCCCTCTCTCTCTCTCACACCCAGTCCCTCTCTCTCTCTCTCTCACCAAGTCTCTCTCTCTCTCTCACCCAGTCCCTCTCTCTCTCTCTCTCACCCAGTCCCTCTCTCTCTCTCACCCAGTCATCTCTCTCTCCTCTCTCACCCAGTCCCTCTCTCCTCTCTCTCTCACCCTGTCAATCCTCTCTCTCTCTCACCCAGTCCCTCTCTCTCTCTCACCCAGTCAACTCTCTCACTCTCTCTCACCCAGTCTCTCTCTCTCTCTCTCTCACCCAGTCCCTCTCTCTCTCTCACACAGTCCCCTCTTTCTCTCACTCCCAGTCCCCCTCTCTCTCACTCACCCAGTCTCTCTCTCTCTCTCACTCACCCAGTCCCTCTCTCTCTCTCACCCAGTCCCTCTCTCTCTCTCTCACCCACTCCCTCTCTGTCTCTCTCTCTTTCTCACCCAGTCCCTCTCTCTCTCTCTCTCTCACAGAGTCTCTCTCTCTCTCACCCAGTCCCTCTCTCTCTCTCTCTCTCTCACCCAGTCCCTCTCTCTCTCTCTCTCTCACAGTCTCTCTCTCTCTCTCACCCAGTCCCTCTCTCTCTCTCTCTCTCACCCAGTCCTCCCTTCTCTCTCTCTCTCACCAGTCAATCTCTCTCTCTCACCCACTCCCTCTCTCTCTCTCTTCACCCAGTCTCTCTCTCTCTCTCACCCAGTCTCTCTTCTCTCTCTCTCTCTCACCCAGTCCCTCTCTCTCTCTCTCACCCAGTCCCTCTCTCTCTCTCTCCACCCAGTCCCTCTCTCTCTCTCTCTCACCCAGTCCCTCTCTCTCTCTCACCCAGTCCCCCTCTCTCTCTCTCTCAACCAGTCTCTCTCTCTCACTCTCTCACCCAGTCCTCTCTCTCTCTCTCTCTCACCCAGTCCCTCTCTCTCTCTCACACCAGTCCCTCTCTCTCTCTCACCCAGTCCCTCTCTCTCTCTCTCTCACACAGTCCCTCTCTCTCTCTCTCACCCAGTCCCTCTCTCTCTCTCACCCAGTCCCCCTCTCTCTCTCCTCTCACAGTCTCTCTCTCTCTCTCGCTCCCCCAGTCCTCCCTCTCTCTCTCTCCCCCAGTCCTCCCTCTCTCTCTCTCCCCCAGCCCTCTCTCTCTCTCTCACCAGTCCCCTCTCTTCTCTCTCTCCACCCAGTCCCTCTCTCCTCTCTCACCCAGTCCCTCTCCTCTCTCTCTCACCCAGTCCCTCTCTCTCTCTCTCTCTCAAGCCCATCCCCTCTCTCTCTCTCTCACCCAGTCCCTCTCTCTCTCTCACCCAGTCCTCTCTCTCTCTCTCCCCCAGTCCCTCTCTCTCTCTCTCTCACCCAGTCCCTCTCTCTTCTCTCACCCAGTCCCCTCTCTCTCTTCCTCTCCCTCTCTCTCTCCACCCTCTCTCTCTCTCTCTCACCCAGTCCCCTCTCTCTCTCTCTCTCACACAGTCTCTCTCTCTCTCTCTCACCCAGTCCCTCTCTCTCTCTCACCCAGTCCCTCTCTCTCTCTCTCTCACCGTCTCCCTCTCTCTCTCTCTCACCCACCTCTCTCTCTCTCTCTCACCCAGTCCCTCTCTCTCTCTCTCTCACCCAGTCCCTCTCTCTCTCTCTCACCCAGTCCCTCTCTCTCTCTCTCTCACCCAGTCCCTCTCTCTCTCTCTCACCCAGTCCTCTCTCTCTCTCTCTCACCCAGTCTCTCTCTCTCTCTCTCTCACACACAGTCTCTCTCTCTCTCTCACCGTCTCCCTCTCGCTCTCTCTCACCCAGTCTCTCTCTCTCTCTCACCCAGTCCCTCTCTCTCTCTCTCTCTCCAGTCCCTCTCTCTCTCATCTCACCACCCAGTCCCTCTCTCTCTCTCTCTCTCCCGCAGTCCTCTCTCTCCCGCAGTCCTCTCTCTCTCTCTCTCTCACCCCCAGCCCTCCCTCTCTCTCGCTCCCCCAGTCCTCCCTCTCTCTCTCCCCAGTCTCTCTCTCTCTCTCACCCAGTCCCTCTCTCTCTCTCTCTCACCCAGTCCCTCTCTCTCTCTCACCCAGTCCCTCTCTCTCTCTCTCTCTCTCACCCAGTCCCTCTCTCTCTCTTCCTCTCTCACAGTTCTCTCTCTCTCTCTCACCCATCTCCATCTCTCTCTCTCTCTCACCCATCTCCATCTCTCTCTCTCTCACCCATCTCCATCTCTCTCTCTCTCTCTCACCCATCTCCATCTCGCTCTCTCTCTCTCTCTCACCCATCTCCATCTCTCTCTCTCTCACCCAGTCCCTCTCTCTCTCTCACCCAGTCCCTCTCTCTCTCTCTCACCCAGTCCTTCTCTCTCACCCTCACCCAGTCCCTCTCTCTCTCTCACCCAGTCTCTCTCTCTCTCTCTCACCCAGTCTCTCTCTCTCTCTCACCCAGTCCCTTTCTCTCTCTTTCACCCAATCCCTCTCTCTCTCTCACCCAGTCCCTCTCTCTCTCTCTCTCACCCAGTCCCTCTCTCTCTCTCTCTCACCCAGTCCCTCTCTCTCTCTCACCCAGTCCCTCTCTCTCTCTCTCTCACCCAGTCCTTCCTCTCTCTCTCTCACCCAGTCCCTCTCTCTCTCTCTCTCACCACAGTCTCTCTCTCTCTCTCACCCAGTCCCTCTCTCTCTCCTCACCCAGTCCCTCTCTCTCCTCTCTCACCCAGTCTCCTCTCTCTCTCTCTCACCCAGTCTCTCTCTCTCTCTCACCCAGTCCCTCTCTCTCTCTCTCTCACCCAGTCCCTCTCTCTCTCTCTCACCCAGTCCCTCTCTCTCTCTCTCACCCAGTCCCCTCTCTCTCTCTCTCACCCAGTTCCTCTCTCTCTCTCTCTCACAGTCTCCTCTCTCTCTCTCTCACACTCTGCTCTCTCTCTCTCTCCCCCCCCCCCTCTCTCTCTCTCACCCAGTCTCTCTCTCTCTCTCTCTCAGCCCAGTCTCTCTCTCTCTTTCAGCTCAGTCTCTCTCTCTCTCTCTCTCCCCAGTCTCTCTCTCTGTCTCACCTCAGTCTCTCGCTCTCTCTCTCTCTCACCAGTCCTCTCTCTCTCTCTCACACCAGTCCCTCTCTCTCACTCTCTCTCTCTCACCCAGTCTCTCTCTCTCTCTCTCTCACCCCAGTCTCTCTCTCTCTCTCTCACCACCCATCTCTCTCTCTCTCTCTCTCTCACCCAGTCCCTCTCTCTCTCTCTCTCACCCAGTCCCTCCTCTCTCTCTCTCTCTCTCTCACCCAGTCCCTCTCTCTCTCTCTCCTCTCTCTCACACACAGTCTCTCTCTCTCTCTCACCCAGTCCCTCTCTCTCTCCTCACTCTCTCTCTCTCTCACCCAGTCCCTCTCTCTCTCTCTCTCACAGTGTCTCTCTCTCTCTCGCCCCTCCTCTCTCTCTCTCTCTCACCCAGTCTCTCTCTCTCTCTCACCCCGTCCCTCTCTCTCTCTCTCTCTCACCCAGTCTCTCTCTCTCTCTATCTCTCTGCTCAGTCTCTCTCTCTCTCAGCCCAGTCTCTCTCTCTCTTTCAGCTCAGTCTCTATCTCTCTCTCTCTCTCCCCAGTCTCTCTCTCTGTCTCACCTCAGTCTCTCTCTCTCTATCTCTCACCCAGTCCCTCTCTCTCTCTCTCACCCAGTCTCTCTCTCTCTCTCTCACCCAGTCCCTCTCTCTCTCTCAACCAAACTCTGTCTCTCTCTCTCTCTCACCCAGTCTCTCTCTCTCTCTCTCACCCAAACTCTCTCTCTCTCTCACCCAGTCTCTCTCTCTCTCTCTCTCCCAGTCTCTCTCTCTCTCTCACCCAGTCCCTCTCTCTCTCTCACCCAGTCTCTCTCTCTCTCTCACCCAGTCTCTCTCTCTCTCTCTCACCCAGTCTCTCTCTCTCTCTCACCCAGTCTCTCTCTCTCTCTCTCACCCAGTCCCTCTCTCTCTCTCTCTCACCCAGTCTCTCTCTCTCTCTCTCACCCAGTCTCTCTCTCTCTCTCACCCAGTCTCTCTCTCTCTCTCACCCAGTCTCTCTCTCTCTCTCTCACCCAGTCTCTCTCTCTCTCACCCAGTCTCTCTCTCTCTCTCTCTCACCCAGTCTCTCTCTCTCTCTCACCCAGTCTCTCTCTCTCTCTCTCACCCAGTCTCTCTCTCTCTCTCTCACCCAGTCTCTCTCTCTCTCTCTCACCCAGTCTCTCTCTCTCTCTCTCACCCAGTCCCTCTCTCTCTCTCTCTCACCCAGTCCCTCTCTCTCTCTCTCACCCAGTCCCTCTCTCTCTCACCCAGTCTCTCTCTCTCTCTCTCACCCAGTCTCTCTCTCTCTCTCTCTCTCTCACCCAGTCCCTCTCTCTCTCTCACCCAGTCCCTCTCTCTCTCTCTCTCCCAGTCTCTCTCTCTCTCTCACCCAGTCTCTCTCTCTCTCTCTCACCCAGTCTCTCTCTCTCTCTCACCCCCAGTCTCTCTCTCTCTCTCCCCCCAGTCTCTCTCTCTCTCTCCCCCCAGTCTCTCTCTCTCTCTCCCCCAGTCTCTCTCTCTCTCTCTCCCAGTCTCTCTCTCTCTCTCTCCCAGTCTCTCTCTCTCTCTCTCTCTCCCAGTCTCTCTCTCTCTCTCTCTCCCAGTCTCTCTCTCTCTCTCTCTCTCCCAGTCTCTCTCTCTCTCTCTCTCTCCCAGTCTCTCTCTCTCTCTCTCTCTCTCTCTCTCCCTCTCTCTCTCTCTCACCCAGTCCCTCTCTCTCTCTCTCACCCAGTCCCTCTCTCTCTCTCACCCAGTCTCTCTCTCTCTCTCACCCAATCTCTCTCTCTCTCTCACCCAGTCCCTGTCTCTCTCTCTCACCCAGTCTCTCTCTCTCTCTCACCCAAAATCTCTCTCTCTCTCTCACCCAGTCACTCTCTCTCTCTCTCACCCAGTCTCTCTCTCTCTCTCACCCAGTCTCTCTCTCTCTCTCTCACCCAGTCTCTCTCTCTCTCTCTCACCCAGTCCCTCTCTCTCTCTCACCCAGTCTCTCTCTCTCTCTCACCCAAACTCTCTCTCTCTCTCTCACCCAGTCTCTCTCTCTCTCTCTCACCCAGTCTCTCTCTCTCTCTCTCACCCAGTCCCTCTCTCTCTCTCTCACCCAGTCCCTCTCTCTCTCTCTCTCTCACCCAGTCCCTCTCTCTCTCTCTCACCCAGTCCCTCTCTCTCTCTCTCTCTCACCATGTCTCTCTCTCTCTCTCACCCAGTCCCTCTCTTTCTTTCACCCAGTCCCTCTCTCTCTCTCTCTCAGCCAGTCAATCTCTCTCTCTCTCTCACCCAGTCCCTCTCTCTCTCTCACTCAGTCAATCTCTCTCTCCCTCTCACCCAGTCCCTCTCTCTCTCTCACCCAGTCCCTCTCTCTCTCTCTCTCACCCAGTCTCT
>NW_024470665.1:3343112-3408112 GCF_017639515.1 Carcharodon carcharias | reverse complement strand
TCTCTCTCTCTCTCTCTCTCCCAGTCTCTCTCTCTCTCTCTCTCTCTCTCTCTCTCTCTCTCTCTCACCCAGTCCCTCTCTCTCTCTCTCTCTCTCACCCAGTCCCTCTCTCTCTCTCTCAGCTCAGTGTCTCCCTCTCTCTCTCAGTCTCTCTCTCTCTCTATCAGCCCCTCTCTCTCTCTCTCTCTCTCCATCCCAGTCTCTCTCCCTCTCTCTCTCTCTCACCCAGTCCCTCTCTCTCTCTCTCACCCAGTCCCCTCTCTCTCTCTCTCTCACCCAGTCTCTCTCTCTCTCTCACCCAGTCCCTCTCTCTCTCTCTCTCTCACCCAGTCCCTCTCTTTCTCTCTCTCTCTCCCAGTCTCTCTCTCTCTCTCTCTCTCACCCAGTCCCTCTCTCTCTCTCTCACCCAGTCCCTCTCTCTCTCTCACCCAGTCTCTCTCTCTCTCTCACCCAGTCTCTCTCTCTCTCTCTCACCAAGTCCCTCTCTCTCTCTCTCTCTCACCCAGTCTCTCTCCCTCTCTCTCTCTCACCCAGTCCCTCTCTCTCTCTCTCACCCAGTCCCTCTCTCTCTCTCTCTCTCACCCAGTCCCTCCCTCTCTCTCTCACCCAGTCCCTCTCTCTCTCTCTCTCACCCAGTCCCTCCCTCTCTCTCTCACGCAGTCCGTCTCTCTCTCTCTCTCACCCAGTCTCTCTCTCTCTCTCTCTCACCCAGTCTCTCTCTCTCTCTCTCACCCATTCCCTCTCTCTCTCTCTCACCCATTCCCTCTCTCTCTCACCCATTCCCTCTCTCTCTCTCACCCAGTCCCTCTCTCTCTCTCTCACCCAGTCTCTCTCTCTCTCTCTCTCACCCAGTCCCTCTCTCTCTCTCTCACCCAATCCCTCTCTCTCACTCACCCAGTCTCTCTCTCTCTCTCACACACCCAGTCCCTCTCTCTCTCTCACCCAGTCTCTCTCTCTCTCTCACCCAGTCTCTCTCTCTCTCTCACCCAGTCTCTCTCTCTCTCTCCCCCAGTCCCTCTCTCTCTCTCTCACCCAGTCTCTCTCTCTCTCTCACCCAGACTCTCTCTCTCTCTCTCTCACCCAGTCTCTCTCTCTCTCTCTCACCCAGTCTCTCTCTCTCACCCACTCTCTCTCTCTCTCTCTCACTCAGTCTCTCTCTCTCTCTCACCCAGTCTCTCTCTCTCTCTCACCCAAACTCTCTCTCTCTCTCTCACCCAGTCTCTCTCTCTCTCTCTCACCCAGTCTCTCTCTCTCTCACCCAGTCTCTCTCTCTCTCTCTCTCACCCAGTCTCTCTCTCTCTCTCTCTCACCCAGTCTCTCTCTCTCTCTCTCACCCAGTCTCTCTCTCTCTCTCACCCAGTCCCTCTCTCTCTCTCACCCAGTCCTTCTCTCTCTCTCCACCCAGTCTCTCTCTCTCTCTCTCCCCCAGTCCCTCTCTCTCTCTCACCCAGTCCCTCTCTCTCTCTCTCTCCCCAGTCTCTCTCTCTCTCTCTCTCTCACCCAGACTCTCTCTCTCTCTCTCACCCAGTCTCTCTCTCTCTCTCTCTCTCCCCCAGTCCCTCTCTCTCTCTCTCACCCAGTCCTCTCTCTCTCTCTCTCACCCAGTCTCTCTCTCTCTCTCTCTCACCCAGTCCTCTCTCTCTCTCTCTCCCCCAGTCTCTCTCTCTCTCTCTTCACCCAGTCTCTCTCTCTCTCTTTCTCACCAGTCTCCTCTCTCTCTCTCACCCAGTCCCTCTCTCTCTCTCTCACCCAGTCTCTCTCTCTCTCTCACCCAGTCTCTCTCTCTCTCTCTCACCCAGTCTCTCTCTCTCTCTCTCTCACCAGTCTCTCTCTCTCTCTCTCACCCAGTCCCTCTCTCTCTCTCACCCGTCTCTCTCTCTCTCCTCTCACCAGTCCCTCTTCTCTCTCTCACCCAGTTCCTCTCTCTCTCTCTCTCACTCCAGTCTCTCTCTCTCTCTTTGACCAGTCTCTCCATCTCTCAGCGCAGTCTCTCTCTCTCTCGCACCCAGTCTCCTCTCTCTCTCTCTCACCCAGTCTCTCTCTCTCTCTCTCACCGCCAGTCCTCTCTCTCTCTCACCCCACTCTTCTCTCTCTCTCTCTCACCCAGTCCCTCTCTCTCTCTCTCCCCCAGTCCCTCTCTCTCTCTCACCCAGTCCCTCTCTCTCTCTCTCACCCAGTCCCTCTCTCTCTCTCTCACCCAGTTCTCCTCTCTCTCTCACCCAGTCTCTCTCTCTCTCTCACCCAGTCCCTCTCTCTCTCTCTCTCATCCAGTCCCTCTCTCTCTCTCACCCAGTCTCTCTCTCTCTCACACCCAGTCCCTCTCTCTCTCTCTCACCCAGTCCCCTCTCTCTCTCTCTCAGTCTCTCTCTCTCTCTCTCACCCAGTCCCTCTCTCTCTCTCCCCCAGTCCCCTCTCTCTCTCTCTCCCCCAGTCTCTCTCTCTCTCCCCCAGTCCTCTCTCTCTCTCTCCCCCAGTCCTCTCTCTCTCTCTCCCCCAGTCCTCTCTCTCTCTCTCCCCCAGTCCTCTCTCTCTCTCTCTCCCCCAGTCCTCTCTCTCTCTCCCCAAGTCCTCTCTCTCTCTCTCTCTCTACCCAGTCTCTCTCTCTCTTAGCCCAGTCTCTCTCTCTCTCTCTCACCAGTCTCTTCTCTCTCTCTCACCCAGTCTCTCTCTCTCTCTCTCCACCCAGTCTCTCTCTCTCTCTCTCACACTCAGTCTCTCTCTCTCTCCCCCAGTCCCTCTCTCTCTCTCTCTCACCCAGTCTCTCTCTCTCTCACCCAGTCTCTCTCTCTCTCTCACCCAGTCTCTCTCTCTCTCTCTCTCACCCAGTCCCTCTCTCTCTCTAACCCAGTCTCTCTCTCTCTCTCTCTCACCCCTCTCTCTCTCGCTCCCTAACCCAGTCTCTCTCTCTCCCTAGCCCAGTCTCTCTCTCTCTCTCTCTCCCAGTCTCTCTCTCTTCTCTCACCCCAGTCTCACTCTCTCTCTCTCTCACCAGTCTCTCTCTCTCTCTCACCCAGTCTCTTCTCTCTCTCTCACCCAGTCTCTCTCTTTCTCTCACCATTCCCTCTCTCTCTCTCTCTCACCCAGTCCCTCTCTTCTCTCTCTCACCCAGTTCTCTCTCCTCTCTCACCCAGTCCCTCTCTCTCTCTCTCTCACCCAGTCCCTCTCTCTCTCTCTCTCTCTCCCAGACTCTCTCTCTCTCTCTCTCTCCCAGTCCCTCTCTCTCTCTCTCTCCCAGTCACTCTCTCTCTCTCTCACCAAGTCTCTCTCTCTCTCTCACCCAGTCTCTCTCTCTCTCTCTCACCAAGTCCCTCTCTCTCTCTCTTTCTCCCCAGTCTCTCTCCCTCTCTTTCTCTCACCAGTCCTCTCTCTCTCTCTCTCACCAGTCCCTCTCTCTCTCTCTCTCACCCAGTCTCTCTCTCTCTCTCTCCCAGTCCCTCTCTCTCTCTCTCTCTCACCCAGTCCCTCTCTCTCTCTCTCTCTCCCAGACTCTCTCTCTCTCTCTCTCTCTCAGTCCTCTCTCTCTCTCTCCTCCCAGTCACTCTCTCTCTCTCTCACCATGTCTCTCTCTCTCTCTCACCAGTCTCTCTCTCTCTCTCTCACCAAGTCCCTCTCTCTCTCTCTCTCTCACCCAGTCTCTCTCCTCTCTCTTTCTCTCACCCAGTCCCTCTCTCTCTCTCTCACCCAGTCCCTCTCTCTCTCTCTCTCTCACCCAGTCCCTCCTCTCTCTCTCACGCAGTCCGTCTCTCTCTCTCTCTCACCCAATCTCTCTCTCTCTCTCACCCAGTCCCTCTCTCTCTCTCTCACCCAGTCTCTCTCTCTCTCTCTCTCACCCAGTCTCTCTCTCTCTCTCTCACCCAGTCCCTCTCTCTCTCTCTCACCCATTCCCTCTCTCTCTCACCCAGTCTCACTCTCTGTCTCTCTCTCACCCAGACCTCTCTCTCTCTCTCACCCAGTCCCTCTCTCTCTCTCTCTCATCCAGTCCCTCCTCTCTCTCTATCACCATCCCTCTCTCTCTCTCTCACCCAGTCTCTCTCTCTCTATCACCCAATCCCTCTCTCTCTCTCTCACCCAGTCTCTCTCTCTCTCTCACCCAGTCTCTCTCTCTCTCTCACCCAGTCTCTCTCTCTCTCTCACCCAGTCCCTCTCTCTCTCTCTCACCCAGTCTCTCTCTCTCTCTCACCCAGTTTCTCTCTCTCTCTCTCTCTCACCCAGACTCTCTCTCTCTCTCTCTCACCCAGTCTCTCTCTCTCACCCAGACTCTCTCTCTCTCTCTCTCACTCAGTCTCTCTCTCTCTCTCACCCAGTTTCTCTCTCTCTCTCACGCAGACTCTCTCTCTCTCTCTCACCCAGTCCTCTCTCTCTCTCTCTCACCCAGTCTCTCTCTCTCTCCAGACCTCTCTCTCTCTCTCTCTCACCCAGTCTCTCTCTCTCTTTTCTCTCACGCAGACTCTCTCTCTCTCTCTCCCCCAGTCCTCTCTCTCTCTCTCCCCCAGTCCTCTCTCTCTCTCTCTCCCCCAGTCCTCTCTCTCTCTCTCTCTCCCCCAGTCCTCTCTCTCTCTCCCCCAGTCCTCTCTCTCTCTCCCCAAGTCCTCTCTCTCTCTCCCCCAGTACTCTCTCTCTCTCTCCCCCAGTCCCTCTCTCTCTCTCTCTCCCCGTCTCTCTCTCTCTTTCTCTCTCACGCAGACTCTCTCTCTCTTTCTCACCCAGTCTCTCTCTCTCTCTCTCTCTCACCCAGTTCCCCTCTCCTCTCTCACCCAGTCTCTCCCTCTCTCTCCTCACCAGTCTCTCTCTCTCTCTCTCTCACCCAGTCCCTCTCTCTCTCTCTCACCCAGACTCTTTCTCTCTCTCTCTCACCCAGTCTCTCTCTCTCTCTCTCACCCAGTCTCTCTCTCTCTCTCACCCAGTCCCTCTCTCTCTCTCTCTCACCCAGACTCTCTCTCTCTCTCTCACCCAGTCTCTCTCTCTCTCTCTCACCCAGTCTCTCTCTCTCTCTCTCTCACCCAGTCTCTCTCTCTCTCTCTCACCCAGTCCCTCTCTCTCTCTCGCCCCGACTCTTTCTCTCTCTCTCTCAACCAGTCCCTCTCTCTCTCTCTCAACCAGTCCCTCTCTCTCTCTCTCTCACTCAGTCTCTCTCTCTCTCTCACCCAGTCTCTCTCTGTCTCTCACCCAGTCTCTCTCTCTCTCTCACCCAGTCTCTCTCTCTCTCTCTCTCACCCAGTCTCTCTCTCTCTCTCTCTCACCCAGTCCCTCTCTCTCTCTCGCCCCGACTCTTTCTCTCTCTCTCTCAACCAGTCCCTCTCTCTCTCTCAACCAGTCCTCTCTCTCTCTCTCTCCACCAGTCCTCCCTCTCTCTCTCTCCCCCAGTCCACCCTCTCTCTCTCTCTCACCCAGTCTCCTCTCTCTTCACTCCAGTCTCTCTCTCTCTCTCACTCAGTCCCTCTCTCTCTCTCACCAGTCCCTCTCTCTCTCTCACCCAGTCTCTCTCTTTCTCTCACCAGCCCTCTCTCTCTCTCTCACCCAGTCCCTCTCTCTCTCACTCAGTCTCTCTCTCTCTCTCCCCCAGTCCCTCTCTCTCTCTCCCCCAGTCCCTCTCTCTCTTTCTCTCACCCAGTCTCTCTCTCTCTCTCAGCCCAGTCTCTCTCCCTCTCTCTCACCCAGTCTCTCTCTCTCTCTCTCATCTTAGTCTCTATCTCTCTCTCTCTCTCTCAGCTCAGTCTCTCTCTCTCTCTCTCTCTCCCCAGTCTCTCTCTCTCTCAGCCCAGTCTCTCTCTCTCTCTCTCACCAGTCTCTCTCTCTCTCCCAGTCTTCTCTCTCTCTCTCTCACCCAGTCTCTCTCTCTCTCTCCCCAGTCTCTCTCTCTCTCTCTCACCAGTCTCTCTCTCTCTCTCCCACTCAGTCTCTCTCTCTCTCCCCAGTCCCTCTCTCTCTCTCTCTCACCCAGTCTCTCTCTCTCTCACCCAGTCTCTCTCTCTCTCTCACTCAGTCTCTCTCTCTCTCTCTCTCACCCAGTCCCTCTCTCTCTCTCTCTCTCTCCCCAGTCCCTCTCTCTCTCTCCCTCAGTCTCTCTCTCTCTCTCTCTCTCCCTCAGTCTCTCTCTCTCTCTCTCCCTCAGTCTCTCTCTCTCTCTCTCCCTCAGTCTCTCTCTCTCTCTCTCTCACAGCCCAGTCTCTCTCTCTCTCTACCCAGTCTCTCTCTCTCTCTCTCTGAGCAGTCTCTCTCTCTCTCTCTCAGCCCTGCCTCCCTCTCTCTCTCTCTCTCACCCACTCTCTCTCTCTCTCTCCCACTCCCTCTCTCTCTCTCTCTCTCTCTCTCCACCTCCCTCTCTCTCTCTAACTCCCTCTATCTGTCTCCACCTCCCTCTCTCTCTCTCTCTGACCAGTCTCCCTCTCTCTCTCTCCCCAGTCTCTCTCTCTCTCTCTCACACTCAGTCTCTCTCTCTCTCTCTCCCCAGTCCTCTCTCTCTCTCTCTCCCCCAGTCCTCCCTCTCTCTCTCACCCAGTCTCTCTCTCTCTCTCTCTCCCAGTCTCTCTCTCTCTCTCACCCCCATCTCTCTCTCTCTCTCTCTCACACCAGTCTCTCTCTCTCTCTCTCTCACCCACCCCTCTCTCTCTCTCTCTCTCACCCAGTCCCTCTCTCTCTCTCTCTCTCTCTCTCTCACCCAGTCTCTCTCTCTCTCTCTCTCTCTCACCCAGTCCCTCTCTCTCTCTCTCACCCAGTCCCTCTCTCTCTCTCTCTCTCACCCAGTCTCTCTCTCTCTCTCTCTCTCTCTCACCCAGTCCCTCTCTCTCTCTCTTCACCCAGTCCTCTCTCTCTCTCTCTCTCTCTCACCAGTCTCTCTCTCTCTCTCTCACCCAGTCCCTCTCTCTCCTCTCTCCTACCCAGTCTCCCCCTCTCTCTCTCTCACCCAGTCCTCTCTCTCTCTCACCCAGTCTCTCTCTCTCTCTCTCTCTCACTCAGTCCTCTCTCTCTCTCTCACCCAATCCCTCTCTCTCTCCCCAGTCGTCTCTCTCTCTCTCTCTCTCCCAGTCCCTCTCTCTCTCTCTCACCAGTCTCTCTCTCTCTCTCTCACCCAGTCTCTCTCTCTCTCTCTCACTCAGTCCCCTCTCTCTCTCTCACCCAGTCCCTCTCTCTCTCTCTCTCCCAGTCCCTCTCTCTCTCCCTCTACCTCATCCCTCTCTCTCTCTCACCCAGTCCCTCTCTCTCTCTCTCTCACCATTCCCTCTCTCTCTCTCTCACCATTCCCTCTCTCTCTCTCTCACCCAGTCTCTCTCTCTCTCTCACCCAGTCCCTCTCTCTCTCTCACCCAGTGCCTCTCTCTCTCTCTACTCTAACTCTCTCCTCTTCTCTCTCACCCAGTCCCTCTCTCTCTCTCTCACCCAGTCCCTCTCTCTCTCTCTCACCAGTCCCTCTCTCTCTCTCTCCAGCCTCTCTCTCTCTCTCTCACCCAGTCCCTCTCTCTCTCTCTCTCACCCTGTCTCTCTCTCTCTCTCTCACCCAGTCTCTCTCTCTCTCTCACACCAGTCCCTCTCTCTCTCTCTCTCTCTCTCCTCACCCGTCTCTCTCTCTCTCCTCACCCAGTCTCTCTCTCTCTCTCTCACCCAGTCTCTCTCTCTCACCCAGTCTCTCTCTCTCTCTCTCACCCAGTCTCTCTCTCTCTCTCACCCAGTTTCTCTCTCTCTCTCACCCAGTCTCTCTTCTCTCTCTCACCCGTCCTCTCACTCTCTTTCTCTCTCACCCAGACTCTCTCTCTCTCTCTCACCCAGTCTCTCTCTCTCTCTCTCTCTCACCCAGTCCCTCTATCTCTCTCTCTCCCAGTCTCTCTCTCTCTCTCACTCACCCAGTCCCTCTCTCTCACCCAGACTTCTCTCTCTCTCTCACTCAGTCTCTTCTCTCTCTCCACCCAGTCTCTCTCTCTCTCTCACCCAGTCTCTCTCTCTCTCTCTCTCACCCAGTCTCTCTCTCTCTCTCTCTCTCACCCAGTCTCTCTCTCTCTCTCTCTCTCACCCGACTCTCTCTCTCTCTCTCTCTCTCTCACCCGTCTCTCTCTCTCTCTCACCCGACTCTCTCTCTCTCTCTCACCCAGTCTCTCTCTCTCTCTCTCTCACCCAGTCTCTCTCTCTCTCTCACCCAGTCACTCTCTATCTCTCTCACCCAGTCCCTCTCTCTCTCTTCACCCAGTCTCTCTCTCTCTCTCTCACCCAGTCCCTCTCTCTCTCTCACCCAGTCCTCTCTCTCTCTCTCACCCAGTCCCTCTCTCTCTCTCTCTCACAGATTCTCTCTCTCTCTCACCCAGTCCCTCTCTCTCTCTCACCCAGTCCCTCTCTCTCTCTCACCCAGTCTCTCTCTCTCTCTCACCCAGAGTCTCTCTCTCTCTCTCTCACCCAGTCTCTCTCTCTCTCTCACCCAGTCTCTCTCTCTCTCTCACCCAGTCTCTCTCTCTCTCTCTCTCACCCAGTCCCCTCTCTCTCTCTCTCCACCCAGTCTCTCTCTCTCTCTCACCCAGTCCCTCTCTCTCTCTCACCCAGTCCCTCTCACTCTCTCTCTCACCAGTCTTCTCTCTCTCTCTCACCCAGTCCCTCTCTCTCTCTCTCTCACCAGTCCTCTCTCTCTCTCTCTCACCCAGTCCCTCTCTCTCTCTCTCTCACCAGTCCCTCTCTCTCTCTCTCTCTCACCAGTCCTCTCTCTCTCTCTCACAGTCCCTCTCTCTCTCTCTGCCCAGTCTCTTTCTCTCTCTCTGCCCACCTCTCTCTCTCTCTCTACCCAGTCTCTCTCTCTCTCTCATCACAGTCTCTCTCTCTCTCTCACCCAGTCTCTCTCTCTCTCTCCTCACCCCAGCTCTCTCTCTCTCTCACCCAGTCTCTCTCTCTCTCACCCAGTCTCTCTCTCTCTCTCTCACCAGTCCTCTCTTTCTCTATACCAGTCTCTCTCTCTCTCTCTCTCACTACTCCAGTCTCACTCTCTCTCTCTCCCAGTCTCTCTCTCTCTCTCCCCCAGTCTCTCTCTCTCTCTCTCACCCAGTCTCTCTCTCTCTCTCACCAGTCTCTCTCTCTCTTCTCACCAAACTCTCTCTCTCTCTCTCTCACCCAGTCTCTCTCTCTCTCTCTCTCACCCAGTCCTCTCTCTCTCTCTCAAACTCTGTCTCTCTCTCTCTCTCACCCGATCTCTCTCTCTCTCACGCCCATCTCTCTCTCTCTCTCACCCCAATCTCTATCTCTCTCTCACTGTCTCTCACCCACATCTCTCTCTCTCAACCCCGTATCTCTCTCTCACCCATCTCTCTCTCTCTCTCACCCTCATCTCTCTCTCTCTCTCACCCATTTCTCTCTCTCTCTCTCTCACCACCATCTCTCTCTCTCTCACCCCCATCTCTCTCTCTCTCTCTCTCACCCAGTCTCTCTCTCTCTTCACCCAGTCTCTCTCTCCTCTCTCTCACCCAGTCTCTCTCTCTCTCTCTCACCCAGTCTCTCTCTCTCTCTCACCCAGTCTCTCTCTCTCTCTCTCACCCAGTCCCTCTCTCTCTCTCTCACCAGTCCCTCTCTCTCTCACCCAGTCTCTCTCTCTCTCTCTCTCACCCAGTCTCTCTCTCTCTCTCTCTCTCACCCAGTCCCTCTATCTCTCTCTCTCCCAGTCTCTCTCTCTCTCTCACCCAAACTCTCTCTCTCTCTCTCACCCAGTCCCTCTCTCTCTCTCACCCATTCCCTCTCTCTCTCTCTCACCAGTCTCTCTCTCTCTCTCACCCAGTCAATCTCTCTCTCTCTCTCACCAGTCCCTCTCTCTCTCTCTCTGACCCTGTCCCTCTCTCCCTCTCTGACCCAGTCCCCCTCTCTCTCTCTCTCTGCCTGTCCCTCTCTCTCTCTCACTCCCAGTCCCTCTCTCTCTCTCTCACCCAGTTCTCTCTCTCTCTCTCACCCAGTCCCTCTCTCTCTCTCTTCTCCCAGTCCTCTCTCTCTCTCACACCCAGCTCTCTCTCTCTCTCACCCCCATCTCTCTCTCTCTCTCTCATCTCTCTCTCTCTCTCACCAGTCTCTCTCTCTCTCACCCAGTCTCTCTCTCTCTCTCTCACCCAGTCCTCTCTCTCTCTCACACCAACTCTCTCTCTTCTCTCTCACCCAGTCTCTCTCTCTCACCCAGTCTCTCTCTCCTCTCTCCACCCAGCCCTCTCTCTCTCTCTCACCCAGTCACTCTCTCTCTCACCCAGTCCCCCTCTCTCTCTCTCACCCAGTCTCTCTCTCTCTCTCTCACCCAGTCTCTCTCTCTCTCTCTCACCCAGTCTCTCTCTCTCTCTCAACCAAAGTCTCTCTCTCTCTTCTCTCACCCAGTTCCTCTCTCTCTCTCACCAGTCTCTCTCTCTCTCTCACAACACCAAAACTCTCTCTCTCTCTCTCTCACTCCCTCTCTCTCTCTCTCTCACCCAGTTCTCTCTCTCTCTCTCACCCAGTCTCTCTCTCTCTCTCTCACCTCCAACTCTCTCTCTCTCTCTCACACCCATCTCTCTCCCCCTCTCTCACCACCATCTCTCTCTCTCTCTCACCCACGTCTCTCTCTCTCTCTCTCTCTCACCCAGTCTCTCTCTCTCTCTCACCAAACTCTCTCTCTCTCTCTCACCAGTCTCTCTCTCTCTCTCTCACCCAGTCTCTCTCTCTCTCTCTCACCCAGTCCCTCTCTCTCTCTCTCTCACCCAGTCCCTCTCTCTCTCTCTCACCCAGTCTCCTCTCTCTCTCTCACCAGTCTCTCTCTCTCTCTCTCACCCAGTCTCTCTCTCTCTCTCTCTCTCACCCAGTCCCTCTCTCTCTCTCTCACCCAGTCTCTCTCTCTCTCTCACCCAAACTCTCTCTCTCTCTCTCAGCCCGAACTCTCTCTCTCTCTCTCAGCCGAGTCTCTCTCTCTCTCTCAGCCCAGTCTCTCTCTCTATCTACCCAGTCTCTCTCTCTCTCTCTTAGCCCAGTCTCTCTCTCTCTCTCACCAGTCTCTCTCTCTCTCTCACCCAGTCTCTCTCTCTCTCTCTCACCCAGTCTCTCTCTCTCTCACCCAGTTCTCTCTCTCTCTCTCTCTCACCCAGTCCTCTCTCTCTCTCTCACCCCAAAGTCTCTCTCTCTCTCACCCAGTCTCTCTCTCTCTCTCTCTCTCACCCAGTCTCTCTCTCTCTCTCACCCACACTCTCTCTCTCTCTCTCACCCAGTCTCTCTCTCTCTCTCTCACCCAGTCTCTCTCTCT
Source organism: Carcharodon carcharias (assembly GCF_017639515.1). Lineage (NCBI taxonomy): Eukaryota > Metazoa > Chordata > Chondrichthyes > Lamniformes > Lamnidae > Carcharodon > Carcharodon carcharias. The sequence goes on along the minus strand of NW_024470665.1, from coordinate 3,396,898 downwards.
CTCTCACCCAAACTCTCTCTCTCTCTCACCCAGTCTCTCTCTCTCTCTCTCCCCCAGTCCTCTCTCTCTCTCTCTCCCCCAGTCCTCTCTCTCTCTCTCTCTCACCCGTCCCCCAGTCCCTCTCTCTCTCTCTCACCCAGTCCCTCTCTCTCTCACCCAGTCTCTCTCCTCTCTCTCTCTCTCACCCAGTCTCTCTCTCTCTCTCTCTCACCCAGTCCCTCTTCTCTCTCTCACCCAGTCCCTCTCTCTCTCTCTCTCCCAGTCTCTCTCTCTCTCTCACCCAGTCTCCTCTCTCTCTCTCACCCAGTCTCTCTCTCTCTTCTCACCCACTCTCTCTCTCTCTCTCTCATCCAAACTCTCTCTCTCTCTCTCACCCAGTCTCTCTCTCTCTCTCTCACCAAAACTCTCTCTCTCTCACCAGTCCCCTCTCTCTCTCTCTCACCCAGTCTCTCTCTCTCTCTCCACCAGGTCTCTCTCTCTCTCTCTCTCTCACCCAGTCCCTCTCTCTCTCTTCACCCAGTCCTCTCTCTCTCTCTCTCACCCAGTCCCTCTCTCTCTCTCTCACCCAGTCCCTCTCTCTCTCTCTCACCCAGTCTCTCTCTCTCTCTCTCACCCAGTCTCTCTCTCTCTCACCCAGTCTCTCTCTCTCTCTCTCTCACCCAGTCTCTCTCTCTCTCTCTCACCCAGTCTCTCTCTCTCTCACCCAGTCTCTCTCTCTCTCACCCAAACCTCTCTCTCTCTCTCTCACCAGTCCCTCTCTTTCTCTCACACCAAAAATCTCAATCTCTCTCTCACAAAACCCTCTCTCTCTCTCTCACCAAGTCTCTCTCTCTCTCTCTCACCCAGTCTCTCTCTCTCTCTCTCAGTCCTGTCTCTTTCTCTCTCACCTCAGTCTCTCGCTCTCTCTCTCGCCAGTCTCTCTCGCTCTGCTCACCCAGTCTCTCTCTCTCTCTCTCTCACCCAAACTCTCTCTCTCTCTCTCACCCAGTCTCTCTCTCTCTCTCTCTCACCCAGTCCCTCTCTCTCTCTCACCCAGTCTCTCTCTCTCTCTCACCCAGTCCCTCTCTCTCTCTCACCAAAAACTCTCTCTCTCTCTCTCTCACCCAGTCACTCTCTCTCTCTCACCCAAACTCTCTCTCTCTCTCACCCAAGTCTCTCTCTCTCTCTCTCCCAGTCTCTCTCTCTCTCTCACCCAGTCCCTCTCTCTCTCTCACCCAGTCTCTCTCTCTCTCTCTCCCCAAACTCTCTCTCTCTCTCTCACCCAGTCTCTCTCTCTCTCTCACCCAGTCTCTCTCTCTCTCTCTCACCCAGTCTCTCTCTCTCTCTCACCAGTCTCTCTCTCTCTCTCTCACCCAGTCTCTCTCTCTCTCTCACCCAAAACTCTCTCTCTCTCTCACCAGTCTCTCTCTCTCTCTCTCTCCCAGTCTCTCTCTCTCTCACCCAGTCTCTCTCTCTCTCTCTCACCCAGTCTCTCTCTCTCTCTCTCTCACCAGTCTCTCTCTCTCTCTCACCCAGTCTCTCTCTCTCTCTCTCACCCGGTCTCTCTCTCTCTCTCTCACCCAGTCTCTCTCTCTCTCTCTCACCCAGTCTCTCTCTCTCTCTCTCACCCAGTCCCTCTCTCTCTCTCTCTCACCCAGTACCCCTCTCTCTCTCTCTCACCCAGTCCCTCTCTCTCTCTCACCAGTCTCTCTCTCTCTCTCTCACCCAGTCTCTCTCTCTCTCTCTCTCTCACCCAGTCCCTCTCTCTCTCTCACCCAGTCCCTCTCTCTCTCTCTCCCAGTCTCTCTCTCTCTCTCACCCAAACTCTCTCTCTCTCTCTCACCCAGTCTCTCTCTCTCTCTCTCACCCAGTCCCTCTCTCTCTCTCTCACCCAAACTCTCTCTCTCTCACCCAGTCCCTCTCTCTCTCTCTCTCACCCAGTCTCTCTCTCTCTCTCTCACCAGGTCTCTCTCTCTCTCTCTCTCACCCAGTCCCTCTCTCTCTCTCTCTCAGCCAGTCCCTCTCTCTCTCTCTCTCCCTCTCCTCTCTCTCTCTCTCTCACCCACTCCCTCTCTCTCTCTCTCACCCAGTCCCTCTCTCTCTCTCACCCACTCTCTCTCTCTCTCTCACCCAAACTCTCTCTCTCTCTCACCCAGTGTCTCTCTCTCTCTCTCACCCAGTCTCTCTCTCTCTCTCAGCCAAAATCTCTCTCTCTCTCTCACCCAGTCACTCTCTCCTCTCTCTCACCCAGTCTCTCTCTCTCTCTCACTCAAACTCTCTCTCTCTCTCTCCCAGTCTCTCTCTCTCTCTCACCCAGTCCCTCTCTCTCTCTCACCCAGTCTCTCTATCTCTCTCACCCAAACTCTCTCTCTCTCTCTCCCAGTCTCTCTCTCTCTCTCTCAACCCAGTCTCTCTATCTCTCTCTCACCCAGTCCCTCTCTCTCTCTCTCACCCAGTCCCTCTCACTCTCTCTCTCTCTCACCCAGTCCCTCTCTCTCTCTCTCACCCAGTCCCTCTCTCTCTCTCTCTCTCACCAAGTCTCTCTCTCTCTCACCCAGTCCCTCTCTCTCTCTCTCTCTCACCCAGTCCCTCTCTCTTCACCCATCCCTCTCTCTCTCTCTCTCACCCAGTCCCTCTCTCTCTCACCCTGTCAATCTCTCTCTCCCTCTCACCAGTCCCTCTCTCTCTCACCCAGTCAATCTCTCTCTCTCTCTCACCCAGTCTCTCTCTCTCTCTCTCTCCCAGTCCCTCTCTCTCTCTCACACAGTCCCTCTCTCTCTCTCACCCAGTCCCTCTCTCTCTCTCTCACCCAGTCCCCTCTCTCTCTCTCTCACCCAGTCCTCTCTCTCTCTCTCACCCAGTCCCTCTCTCTCTCTCACCCAGTCCCTCTCTCTCTCTCTCTCACCCTCCCTCTCTCTCTCTCACCCAGTCTCTCTCTCTCTCTCACCCAGTCCCTCTCTCTCTCTCTCTCTCACCCAGTCCTCTCTCTCTCTCTCTCAACAGTGTCTCTCTCTCTCTCACCCAGTCCCTCTCTCTCTCTCTCTCACCCAGTCTCCTCTCTCTCTCTCTCACCCAGTCTCTCTCTCTCTCTCACCCACTCCCTCTCTCTCTCTCTCTCACCCAGTCTCTCTCTCTCTCTCTCACCCAGTCTCTCTCTCTCTCTCTCACCCAGTCCCTCTCTCTCTCTCACCCAGTCCCTCTCTCTCTCTCTCACCCAGTCCTTCTCTCTCACCCTCACCCAGTCCCTCTCTCTCTCTCACCCAGTCTCTCTCTCTCTCTCTCAACCAGTCTATCTCTCTCTCTCACCAGTCCCTCTCTCTCTCTCTCTCACCCAGTCCCTCTCTCTCTCTCACCCAGTCCCTCTCTCTCTCTCTCACCCAGTCCCTCTCTCTCTCTCTCTCTCACCCAGTCCCTCTCTCTCTCTCACCCAGTCCCTCTCTCTCTCTCTCTCTCACCCAGTCCTCTCTCTCTCTCTCTCACCAGTCCCTCTCTCTCTCTCTCTCAACAGTCTCTCTCTCTCTCTCCCAGTCCCTCTCTCTCTCACCCAGTCCCTCTCTCTCTCTCTCACCGTCTCCCTCTCTCTCTCTCACCCAGTCTCTCTCTCTCTCTCACCCAGTCCCTCTCTCTCTCTCTCACCCAGTCCCTCTCTCTCTCTCTCACCCAGTCCTCTCTCTCTCTCTCACCCAGTCCCTCTCTCTCTCTCTCACCCAGTTCTCTCTCTCTCTCTCTCACCCAGTCTCTCTCTCTCTCTCTCACACACAGTCTCTCTCTCTCTCTCACCCAGTCCTCTCTCTCTCTCTCTCACCCAGTCTCTCTCTCTCTCTCTCACCCAGTCTCTCTCTCTCTCTCTCACCCAGTCCCTCTCTCTCTCTCTCACCCAGTCCCTCTCTCTCTCTCACCCAGTCCCTCTCTCTCTCTCTCTTCACACTGTCTCTCTCTCTCTCTCACCCAGTCCCTCTCTCTCTCTCTCTCACCAGTCCCTCTCTCTCTCTCTCACCAGTCTCTCTCTCTCTCTCTCACAGTCCCTCTCTCTCTCTCTCTCACCCAGTCCCTCTCTCTCTCTCACCCAGTCCCTCTCTCTCTCTCTCTCTCACAGTCTCTCTCTCTCTCTCACCCAGTCCCTCTCTCTCTCTCTCTCACCCAGTCTCTCTCTCTCTCTCTCACCCAGTCCCTCTCTCTCTCTCACCCAGTCCCTCTCTCTCTCTCTCACCCAGTCCCTCTCTCTCTCTCTCACCCAGTCCCTCTCTCTCTCTCTCTCACCCAGTCCCTCTCTCTCTCTCTTTCTCTCACCCAGTCCCTCTCTCTCTCTCTCTCTCACCCAGTCCCTCTCTCTCTCTCTCTCTCTCACCCATTCCCTCTCTCTCTCTCTCTCTCCTACAGTCCCTCTCTCTCTCTCTCTCCCCCAGTCCTCTCTCTCTCTCTCTCTCTCTCCCCCAGTCCTCTCTCTCTCTCTCTCTCCCGCAGTCCTCTCTCTCTCTCTCTCTCTCTCACCCAGTCCTCTCTCTCTCTCTCTCTCTCACCCAGTCCCTCTCTCTCTCTCACCCAGTCCCTCTCTCTCTCTCTCACCCAGTCCCTCTCTCTCTCTCTCACCAGTCCCTCTCCCTCTCTCTCTCTCACCCAGTCTCTCTCTCTCTCTCACCCAGTCTCTCTCTCTCTCACTCACCCAGTCCCTCTCTCTCTCTCCCCAGTCCCTCTCTCTCTCTCTCACCCAGTCTCTCTCTCTCTCACCCAGTCTCTCTCTCTCTCACCCAGTCCCTCTCTCTCTCTCTCACCCAGTCCTCTCTCTCTCTCACCCAGTCTCTCTCTCTCTCTCTCACCCAGTCCCTCTCTCTCTCTCTCTCACCCATTCCCTCTCTCTCTCTCACCCAGTCCCTCTCTCTCTCTCTCACCCAGTCCCTCTCTCTCTCTCACCCAGTCCCTCTCTCTCTCTCACCCAGTCTCTCTCTCTCTCTCTCTCTCACCCAGTCTCTCTCTCTCTCTCACCCAGTCCCTCTCTCTCTCTCTCACCCAGTCCTCTCTCTCTCTCTCACCCAGTCCCTCTCTCTCTCTCTCACCCAGTCTCTCTCTCTCTCACGCAGTCTCTCTCTCTCTCTCACCCAGTCTCTCTCTCTCTCACACAGTCTCTCTCTCTCTCTCTCTCTCACAGTCTCTCTCTCTCTCTCACCCAGTCCCTCTCTCTCTCTCACCCAGTCCCTCTCTCTCTCTCTCTCACGTCTCTCTCTCTCTCTCTCACCCAGTCTCTCTCTCTCTCTCACCCAGTCCCTCTCTCTCTCTCTCTCACCCAGTCCTCTCTCTCTCTCTCACCAGTCCCTCTCTCTCTCTCTCACCCAGTCCCTCTCTCTCTCTCTCACCCAGTCTCTCTCTCTCTCTCTCTCACACAGTCTCTCTCTCTCTCTCTCACACACAGTCTCTCTCTCTCTCTTACCCAGTCCCTCTCTCTCTCTCTCTCACCCAGTCTCTCTCTCTCTCTCAGCCAGTCTCTCTCTCTCTCTCTCACCCAGTCCCTCTCTCTCTCTCACCAGTCCCTCTCTCTCTCTCACCCAGTCCTCTCTCCTCTCTCTCTCACAGCCTCCTCTCTCTCTCTCACCCAGTCCCTCTCTCTCTCTCTCACCCAGTCCCTCTCTCTCTCTCTCACCCAGTCCCTCTCTCTCTCTCTCTCACCCAGTCTCTCTCTCTCTCTCTCACCCAGTCCCTCTCTCTCTCTCACCCAGTCCCTCTCTCTCTCTCTCACCCAGTCCCTCTCTCTCTCTCACGTCCTCTCTCTCTCTCTCTCTCTCACTCAGTCCCTCTCTCTCTCTCTCTCTCTCAGTCCCTCTCTCTCTCTCTCAGTCCCTCTCTCTCTCTCTCTCTCTCTCTCAGTCCCTCTCTCTCTCTCTCTCTCTCTCAGTCCCTCTCTCTCTCTCTCAGTCCCTCTCTCTCTCTCTCTCTCGGTCCCTCTCTCTCTCTCTCTCTCACCCAGTCCCTCTCTCTCTCTCTCTCTCACCCAGTCCCTCTCTCCTCTCTCTCTCCTCACCCAGTCCCTCTCTCTCTCTCTCACCCAGTCCCTCCTTCTCTCTCTCACCCAGTCCCTCTCTCTCTCTCTCACCCAGTCCCTCTCCCTCTCTCTCTCTCTCACCCAGTCCCTCTCTCTCTCTCTCACCCAGTCTCTCCTCTCTCACTCATCCAGTCCTCTCTCTCTCTCTCCCCAGTCCCTCTCTCTCTCTCTCACCCAGTCTCTCTCTCTCTCACAGTCTCTCTCTCTCTCCCCCAGTCCCTCTCTCTCTCTCTCACCCAGTCTATCTCTCTCTCTCACCCAGTATCTCTCTCTCTCTCTCACCCAGTCTCTCTCTCTCTCTCACCCAGTCTCTCTCTCTCTCACCCAGTCCCTCTCTCTCTCTCTCACCCAGTCTCTCTCTCTCTCTCACCCAGTCCCTCTCTCTCTCTCTCACCCAGTCTCTCTCTCTCTCTCTCTTACCCAGTCCTTCTCCTCTCTCTCACCCAGTCCCTCTCTCTCTCTCACCCAGTTCCTCTCTCTCTCTCACCCAGTCCCTCTCTCTCTCTCTCACCCAGTCTCTCTCTCTCTCACGCAGTCTCTCTCTCTCTCTCACCCAGTCTCTCTCTCTCTCTCAACCAGTCCCTCTATCTCTCTCACCAGTCTCTCTTCTCTCTCACCCAGTCCCCTCTCTCTCTCTCTCACCCAGTCTCTCTCTCTCTCTCACCAGTCCTCTCTCTCTCTCAAACAGTCCCTCTCTCTCTCTCTCACCCAGTCCCTCTCTCTCTCTCAACAGTTCTTTCTCTCTCTCTCACCCAGTCCTCTCTCTCTCTCTCTCACCAGTCCCTCTCTCTCTCTCTCAACCAGTCCTTCTCTCTCTCTCACCCAGTCTCCTCTCTCTCTCTCTCACCCAGTCTCTCTCTCTCTCTCTCTCACCAGTCTCTCTCTCTCTCTCTCTCACCCAGTTCTTCTCTCTCTCTCACCCAGTCTCACTCTCTCTCTCCTCACCAGTCTCTCTCTCTCTCTCAACCAGTCCCTCTCTCTCTCTCTCAACCAGTCCCTCTCTCTCTCTCTCACCCAGTCCCTCTCTCTCTTCAACCAGTCCTCTCTCTCTCTCTCTCCCCCAGTCCTCTCTCTCTCTCTCACCCAGTTCTCTCTCTCTCTCTCACCAGTTCCTCTCTCTCTCTCTCACCCGTCTCTCTCTCTCTCTCTCTCACCCAGTCTCTCTCTCTCTCTCACCCAGTCTCTCTCTCTCTCTCTCACCATTCCCTCTCTCTCTTCTAACCAGTCACTCTCTCTCTCTCTCACCAGTCTCTCTCTCTCTCTCTCACCCAGTCTCCTCTCTCTCTCTTCACCAGTCTCTCTCTCTCTCTCTCTCACCCAGTCTCTCTCTCTCTCTCTCACCCAGTCTCACTCTCTCTCTCTCACCCAGTCTCTTTCTCTCTCTCACACACCCAGTCCCTCACTCTCTCTCTCATCCAGTCTCTCTCTCTCTCTCACCCATTCCCTCTCGCTCTCTCTCTCACCCAGTCTCCCCTCTCTCTCTCTCTCTCACCCAGTCTCTCTCTCTCTCTCACCCAGTCCCTCTCTCTCTCTCTCTCTCACCCAGTCCCTCTCTTTCTCTCTCTCTCTCCCAGATCTCTCTCTCTCTCTCTCACCCAGTCCCTCTCTCTCTCTCTACCCAGTCACTCTCTCTCTCTCTCACCAAGTCTCTCTCTCTCTCTCACCCAGTCTCTCTCTCTCTCTCTCACCCAGAAGTCCTCTCTCTCTCTCTCTCTCACCCAGTCTCTCTCCTCTCTCTTTCTCTCACCCAGTCCCTCTCTCTCTCTCTCACCCAGTCCCCTCTCTCTCTCTCTCTCTCTCTATCTCTCTCTACCCAGTCCCTGTCTCTCTCTCTCTCACCCAGTCCTCTCTTTCTCTCTCTCTCTCCCAGCTCTCTCTCTCTCTCTCTCACCAGTCCTCTCTCTCTCTCTCTCCCAGTCACTCTCTCTCTCTCTCACCCAGTCTCTCTCTCTCTCTCACCCAGTCTCTCTCTCTCTCTCTCACCAAGTCCCTCTCTCTCTCTCTCTCTCCCAGTCTCTCTCCTCTCTCTTTCTTCACCCAGTCCCTCTCTCTCTCTCTCACCCAGTCCCTCTCTCTCTCTCTCTCTCTCACCCAGTCCCTCCTCTCTCTCTCACGCAGTCCGTCTCTCTCTCTCTCTCACCCAGTCTCTCTCTCTCTCTCTCTCACCCAGTCTCTCTCTCTCTCTCTCCACCAGCGTCTCTCTCTCTCTCTCTCACCCAGTCCCCTCTCTCTCTCACCCAGTCTCTCTCTCTCTCTCTCTCTCACCCAGTCCCTCTCTCTCTCTCCACCCAGTCCCTCTTCTCTCTCTCTCTCACCCAGTCCCTCTCTCTCTCTCTCTCACCCAGTCCCTCTCTCTCTCTCTCACCCAGTCTCTCTCTCTCTCTATCACCAATCCCTCTCTCTCTCTCACCCAGTCTCTCTCTCTCTCTCACCCAGTCTCTCTCTCTCTCTCACCCAGTCTCTCTCTCTCTCTCACCCAGTCCCTCTCTCTCTCTCTCACCAGTCTCTCTCTCTCTCTAATCCAGTCTCTCCCTCTCTCTCTCTAACCCATTCTCTCTCTCTCTCTCTCAAACCCAGTCTCTCTCTCTACCCAGACTCTCTCTCTCTCTCTCACCCAGTCTCTCTCTCTCACCCAGACTCTCTCTCTCTCTCTCTCACCCAGTCTCTCTCTCTCTCTCACCCAGTTTCTCTCTCTCTCTCCACGCAGACTCTCTCTCTCTCTCTCACCCAGTCCCTCTCTCTCTCTCTCTCACCCAGTCTCTCTCTCTCACCCAGACTCTCTCTCTCTCTCTCTCACCAGTCTCTCTTCTCTTTTTCTCTCACCCAGACTCTCTCTCTCTCTCTCTCACAGTCATCTCTCTCTCTCACCCAGTCATCTCTCTCTCTCAACCAGTCATCTCTCTCTCTCTCTCTCTCTCCCCCAGTCGTCCCTCTCTCTCTCACCCCCCAGTCCTCCCTCTCTCTGTCCCCCCAGTCCTCCCTTTCTCTCTCTCTCCCCCAGTCTCTCTCTCTCTCTCACCCAGTCGCTCTCTCTCTCTCTCACCCCGTCTCTCTCTCTCTCTCTCTCTCACGCAGACTCTCTCTCTCTCTCTCACCCAGTCTCTCTCTCTCTCTCTCTCTCACCCAGTTCCCCCTCCCTCTCTCACCCAGTCTCTCCCTCTCTCTCTCTCACCCAGTCTCTCTCTCTCTCTCTCTCACCCCAGACCCTCTCTCTCTCTCTCACCCCAGACCCTCTCTCTCTCTCTAACCCAGTCTCTCTCTCTCTTCTCATCCCCAGTCTGTCTCTCTCCCTCTCACCAGACTCTTTCTCTCTCTCTCTCCCATCTCCCTCTCTGCCCAGTCTCTCTCTCTCTCTCTCACCCAGTCTCTTCTCTCTCTCTCTCACCCAGTCTCTCTCTCTCTCTCTCACCCAGTCCCTCTCTCTCTCTCACCCAGTCTCTCTCTCTCTCTCTCTCACCAGTCCCTCTCTCTCTCTTCAACCAGTCCCTCTCTCTCTCTCTCTCACTCAGTCTCTCTCTCTCTCTCACCCAGTCTCTCTCTCTCTCTCACCAGTCTCTCTCTCTCTCTCACCCAGTCCCTCTCTCTCTCTCTCACCCAGACTCTCTCTCTCTCTCCTCACCCAGTCTCTCTCTCTCTCTCTCACCCAGTCCTCTCTCTCTCTCTCTCTCACCAGTCCTCTCTTCTCTCTCTCACCCAGTCTCTCTCTCTTCTCTCACCAGTCTCTCTCTCTCTCTCTCTCACCCAGTCCCTCTCTCTCTCTCACCCGTCTCTTTCTCTCTCTCTCTCACCCGTCCCCTCTCTCTCTCTCTCACCAGTCTCTCTCTCTCTCACCCAGTCCCTCTCTCTCTCTCCCCCAGTCCCTCTCTCTCTCTCTCACCCAGTCTCCCTCTCTCTCTCACTCAGTCTCTCTCTCTCTCTCACTCAGTCCCTCTCTCTCTCTCACCCAGTCTCTCTCTTTCTCTCACCCAGTCCCTCTCTCTCTCTCTCACCCAGTCCCTCTCTCTCTCACTCAGTCTCTCTCTCTCTCTCCCCCAGTCCCTCTCTCTCTCTCCCCCAGTCCCTCTCTCTCTTTCTCTCACCCAGTCTCTCTCTCTCTCTCACCCAGTCTCTCTCTCTCTCTCACCCAGTCTCTCTCTCTCTCTCTCTCTCACTCAGTCTCTCTCTCTCTCTCTCACCCAGTCTCTCTCTCTCTCTCTCTCACCCAGTTCCTCTCTCTCTCTCACCCAGTCCCTCTCTCTCTCTCTCTCCACCCGTCTCTCTCTCTCTCTCCCCAGTCCTCTCTCTCTTCTCTCACCAGTCTCTCTCTCTCTCTCCCCCAGTCTCTCTCTCTCTCTCTCACCCAGTCTCTCTCTCTCTCTCACACTCAGTCTCTCTCTCTCTCTCACCCCCATCTCTCTCTCTCTCACCCGAATCTCTCTCTCTCTCACCCTCATCTCTCTCTCTCTCTCTCACCCAGTTCTCTCTCTCTCTCCCCCGGTCTCTCTCTCCCTCTCTCTCTCACCCAGTCTCTCTCTCTCTCCCACCAGTCCCTCTCTCTCTCTCTCACCCAGTCTCTCTCTCTCTCTCTCACCCCCATCTCTCTCTCTCTCTCACACCAATCTCTCTCTCTCTCTCTCTCTCACACCCATCTCTCTCTCTCTCTCTCACCCAGTCTCTCTCTCTCTTCTCTCACCCAGTCTCCTCTCTCTCTCTCACCCAGTCTCTCTCTCTCTCTCTCTTCACCCAGTCTCTCTATCTCTCTCTCAGCCCAGTCTCTCTCTCTCTCTCTCTCAACTCAGTCTCTCTCTCTCTCTCCCCAGTCTCTCTCTCTCTCTCTCTCACCCAGTCCCTCTCTCTCTCTCTCTCTCTCACCCAGTCCCTCTCTCTCTCTCTCTCTCTCTCTCACCCAGTCCTCTCTCTCTCTCTCACCCACCAGTCCCTCTCTCTCTCTCTCTCTCCACCCTCTCTCTCTCTCTCTCTCTCTCTCTCTCACCCAGTCCCTCTCTCTCTCTCTCTCTCACCCAGTCTCTCTCTCTCTCTCTCTCTCTCTCTCTCTCACCCAGTCTCTCTCTCTCTCTCTCCCCAGTCCCTCTCTCTCTCTCTCTCACCCAGTCTCCCTCTCTCTCTCTCACCCAGTCCCTCTCTCTCTCTCACCCAGTCTCTCTCTCTCTCTCTCTCACCAATCCCTCTCTCTCTCTCTCACCCAGTCCCTCTCTCTCTCACCCAGGGTCTCTCTCTCTCTCTCTCTCACCCAGTCTCTCTCTCTCTCTCTCACCCCAGTCTCTCTCTCACTCTCTCTCACCCCAGTCTCTCTCTCACTCTCTCTCACTCACATCTCTCTCTCTCTCACCCCCATCTCTCTCTCTCTCTCACACCCATCTCTCTCTCTCTCACCCTCATCTCCCTCTCTCTCTCTCACCCAGTCCCTCTCACTCTCTCTCTCACCCATTCCCTCTCTCTCTCTCTCACCCAGTCCCTCTCTCTCTCTCTCACCCAGTCTCTCTCTCTCTCTCACCCAGTCCCTCTCTCTCTCTCTTGCCCAGTGCCTCTCTCTCTCTCTCCCTCTACCTCCTCTCTCTCTCTCTCTCACCCAGTCCCTCTCTCTCTCTCACCCAGTCCCTCTCTCTTTCTCTCACCCAGTCCCTCTCTCTCCCTCTACATCCTCTCTCTCTCTCTCTCATCCCAGTCCCTCACTCTCTCTCTCTCACCCAGTCCCTCTCTCTCTCTCTCACCCAGTCTCTCTCTCTCTCTCACCCAATCCCTCTCTCTCTCTCTCACCCAGTCTCTCTCTCTCTCTCTCACCCAGTCTCTCTCTCTCTCTCTCACCCAGTCTCTCTCTCTCTCTCTCACCCAGTCTCTCTCTCTCACCCAGACTCTCTCTCTCTCTCTCTCACCCTCTCTCTCTCTCACCCAGACTCTCTCTCTCTCTCTCACCCAGTCTCTCTCTCTCTCTCACCCAGTTTCTCTCTCTCTCTCACCCAGTCTCTCTCTCTCTCTCTCTCACCCAGTCTCTCACTCTCTCTCTCTCTCACGCAGTTCTCTCTCTCTCTCTCACCCAGTCTCTCTCTCTCTCTCTCTCTCTCACCCAGTCCCTCTCTCTCTCTCACCCAGTCCCTCTCACTCTCTCTCTCACCCAGTCTCTCTCTCTCTCTCTCTCACCCAGTCTCTCTCTCTCTCTCACCCAGTCCCTCTCTCTCTCTCTCACCCAGTCCCTCTCTCTCTCTCTCACCCAGTCTCTCTCTCTCTCTCTCACAGTCCCCTCTCTCTCTCTCACCAGTCCCTCTCTCTCTCTCTCACCCAGTCCCTCTCTCTCTCTCTCTCTCACAGAGTCTCTCTCTCTCTCACCCAGTCCCTCTCTCTCTCTCTCACCCAGTCCCTCTCTCTCTCTCTCACCCAGTCTCTCTCTCTCTCTCACCCAGTCTCTCTCTCTCTCTCTCACCCAGTCTCTCTCTCTCTCTCACCCAGTCTCTCTCTCTCTCTCTCACCCAGTCTCTCTCTCTCTCTCTCTCACCCAGTCTCTCTCTCTCTCTCTTACCCAGTCTCTCTCTCTCTCTCACCCAGTCTCTCTCTCTCTCTCTCACCCAGTCCCTCTCTCTCTCTCTCACCCAGTCTCTCTCTCTCTCTCACCCAGTCTCTCTCTCTCTCTCACCCAGCCTCTCTCTCTCTCTCACCCAGTCTCTCTCTCTCTCACCCAGTCTCTCTCTCTCTCTCTCACCCAGTCCCTCTCTCTCTCTCACCCAGTCTCTCTCTCTCTCTCACCCAGTCCCTCTCTCTCTCTCACCCAGTCCCTCTCTCTCTCTCTCTCACCCAGTCTCTCTCTCTCTCTCACCCAGTCCTCTCTCTCTCTCTCTCCCCCAGTCCTCTCTCTCTCTCTCTCCCCCAGTCCTCTCTCTCTCTCTCTCCCCCAGTCCTCTCTCTCTCTCTCCCCCAGTCCTCTCTCTCTCTCTCACCCCCATCCCTCTCTCTCTCTCACCCCCAGCCCTCTCTCTCTCTCTCACCCCCAGCCCTCTCTCTCTCTCTCACCAGGTCTCTCTATCTCTCTCTCTCTCTCCCAGTCCCTCTCTCTCTCTCTCTCACCTAGTCTCTCTCTCTCTCTCTCACCCAGTCTCTCTCTCTCTCTCACCAGTCCCTCTCTCTCTCTCTCACCCAGTCTCTCTCTCTCTCTCTCACCCAGTCTCTCTCTCTCTCTCACCCAGTCTCTCTCTCTCTCTCTCACCAGTCTCTCTCTCTCACCCAGTCTCTCTCTCTCTCTCTCACCCAGTCTCTCTCTCTCTCACCCAGTCTCGCTTTCTCTCTCTCACTCAGCCTCTCTCTCTCACTCTCACCCAGTCCCTCTCTCTCTCTCTCACCCAGTCTCTCTCTCTCTCTCTCACCCAATCTCTCTCTCTCTCTCTCTCTTCTCTCTCTCTCTCTCACCCAGTCTCTCTCTCTCTCTCTCTCTCACACCCAGTCCCTCTCTCTCTCTCACACAGTCCCTCTCTCTCTCTCTCTCTCCCAGTCTCTCTCTCTCTCTCTCTCACCCAGTCTCTCTCTCTCTCTCACCCAGTCCCTCTCTCTCTCTCTCACCCAGTCTCTCTCTCTCTCTCTCACCCAGTCTCTCTCTCTCTCTCTCACCCAGTCCCTCTCTCTCTCTCACCCAGTCCCTCTCTCTCTCTCTCACCCAGTCCCTCTCTCTCTCTCTCTCTCACAGAGTCTCTCTCTCTCTCACCCAGTCCCTCTCTCTCTCTCTCTCCCAGTCCCTCTCTCTCTCTCTCACCCACTCTCTCTCTCTCTCTCACCCAGTCTCTCTCTCTCTCTCTCACCCAGTCTCTCTCTCTCTCTCACCCAGTCTCTCTCTCTCTCTCTCACCCAGTCTCTCTCTCTCTCTCTCTCACCCAGTCCCTCTCTCTCTCTCTCACCCAGTCTCTCTCTCTCTCTCACCCAGTTCCTCTCTCTCTCTCTCACCCAGTCCCTCTCTCTCTCTCTCACCCAGTCTCTCTCTCTCTCACCCCTCTCTCTCTCTCTCTCACCCAGTCTCTCTCTCTCTCTCACCCAGTCTCTCTCTCTCTCTCACCCAGTCTCTCTCTCTCTCTCTCTCACCCACTCCTCTCTCTCTCTCACCCAGTCTCTCTCTCTCTCTCACCCAGTCCCTCTCTCTCTCTCACCCAGTCCCTCTCTCTCTCTCTCTCACCCAGTCTCTCTCTCTCTCTCTCACCCAGTCCCTCTCTCTCTCTCTCTCACCCAGTCCCTCTCTCTCTCTCTCTCACCCAGTCCCTCTCTCTCTCTCTCACCCAGTCCCTCTCTCTCTCTCTCTCACCCAGTCCCTCTCTCTCTCTCTCACCCAGTCCCTCTCTCTCTCTCTCTCACCCAGTCTCTCTCTCTCTCTCTCACCCAGTCCCTCTCTCTCTCTCTCTCTCCCAGTCCCTCTCTCTCTCTCTCACCCAGTCTCTCTCTCTCTCTCACACCAGTCTCTCTCTCTCTCTCTCACCCAGTCTCTCTCTCTCTCTCACCCAGTCTCTCTCTCTCTCACCCAAACTCTCTCTCTCTCTCTCACCCAGTCCCTCTCTCTCTCTCTCACCCACTCTCTCTCTCTCTCTCTCTCACCCAGTCTCTCTCTCTCTCTCACCCAGTCTCTCTCTCTCTCTCACCCAGTCTCTCTCTCTCTCTCTCACCCAGTCTCTCTCTCTCTCTCTCCCCAGTCCCTCTCTCTCTCTCTCACCCAGTCCCTCTCTCTCTCTCTCACCCAGTCTCTCTCTCTCTCTCTCACCCAGTCCCTCTCTCTCTCAACCAAACTCTGTCTCTCTCTCTCTCTCTCCCAGTTACTCTCTCTCTCTCACCCAAACTCTCTCACGCTCTCTCACTCAAACTCTCTCTCTCTCTCTCCCAGTCTCTCTCTCTCTCTCACCCAGTCTCTCTCTCTCTCTCACCCAGTCTCTCTCTCTCTCTCACCCAGTCTCTCTCTCTCTCTCACCCAGTCTCTCTCTCTCTCTCACCCAGTCTCTCTCTCTCTCTCTCACCCAGTCTCTCTCTCTCTCTCACCCAGTCTCTCTCTCTCTCTCTCTCACCCAGTCTCTCTCCCTCTCTCACCCAAACTCTCTCTCTCTCTCTCCCAGTCTCTCTCTCTCTCTCAGCCCAGTCTCTCTCTCTCTCACCTCAGTCTCTCGCTCTCTCTCTCTCTCTCGCCAGTCTCTCTCGCTCTTCTCAGTCTCTCTCTCTCTCTCTCACCCAGTCTCTCTCTCTCTCTCTCACTCAGTCTCTCTCTCTCTCTCACCCAGTCCCTCTCTCTCTCTCTCTCACCCAGTCCCTCTCTCTCTCTCTCTCACCCAGTCCCTCTCTCTCTCACCCAGTCTCTCTCTCTCTCTCTCACCCAGTCTCTCTCTCTCTCTCTCTCTCACCCAGTCCCTCTCTCTCTCTCACCCAGTCCCTCTCTCTCTCTCTCTCCCAGTCTCTCTCTCTCTCTCACCCAAACTCTCTCTCTCTCTCTCACCCAGTCTCTCTCTCTCTCTCTCACCCAGTCTCTCTCTCTCTCTCACCCAAACTCTCTCTCTCTCTCTCTCACCCAGTCTCTCTCTCTCTCTCTCACCCAGTCTCTCTCTCTCTCACCCAGTCCCTCTCTCTCTCTCTCTCACCCAGTCCCTCTCTCTCTCTCTCACCCAGTCCCTCTCTCTCTCTCTCTCACCCAGTCCCTCTCTCTCTCTCTCACCCAGTCCCTCTCTCTCTCTCTCTCACCCAGTCTCTCTCTCTCTCTCTCTCACCCAGTCTCTCTCTCTCTCTCACCCAGTCTCTCTCTCTCTCTCTCACCCAGTCTCTCTCTCTCTCTCACCCAGTCTCTCTCTCTCTCACCCAAACTCTCTCTCTCTCTCTCACCCAGTCCCTCTCTCTCTCTCTCTCACCGCCAGCCCTCTCTCTCTCTCTCTCTCTCACCCAGTCCCTCTCTCTCTCTCTCACCCAGTCCCTCTCTCTCTCTCTCTCTCACCCAGTCTCTCTCTCTCTCTCTCTCTCTCTCACCCAGTCCCTCTCTCTCTCTCTCTCACCCAGTCTCTCTCTCTCTCTCTCTCTCTCTCTCTCACCCAGTCTCTCTCTCTCTCTCTCGCCCAGTCCCTCTCTCTCTCTCTCACCCAGTCTCCCTCTCTCTCTCTCACCCAGTCCCTCTCTCTCTCTCACCCAGTCTCTCTCTCTCTCTCTCTCACTCAATCCCTCTCTCTCTCTCTCACTCAGTCCCTCTCTCTCTCTCCCAGTCTCTCTCTCTCTCTCTCTCACCCAGTCCCTCTCTCTCTCTCTCACCTCTCTCTCTCTCTCTCTCTCTCACCCAGTCTCTCTCTCTCTCTCTCACTCAGTCCCTCTCTCTCTCTCTCCCCAGTCCCTCTCTCTCTCTCTCACCCAGTCCCTCTCTCTCTCTCTCACCTCATCCCCTCTCTCTCTCTCACCCAGTCCCTCTCTCTCTCTCTCTCACCCAGTCCCTCTCTCTCTCTCTCACCCAGTCCCTCTCTCTCTCTCTCTCACCCAGTCTCTCTCTCTCTCTCACCCAGTCCCTCTCTCTCTCTCTCCCCAGTCCCTCTCTCTCTCTCTCCCTCACCTCCTCTCTCTCTCTCTCTCACCCAGTCCCTCTCTCTCTCTCACCCAGTCCCTCTCTCTCTCTCTCACCCAGTCCCTCTCTCTCTCTCTACATCCTCTCTCTCTCTCTCTCACCAGTCCCTCTCTCTCTCTCTCACCCAGTCCCTCTCTCTCTCTCACCCAGTCTCTCTCTCTCTCTCACCCATCCCTCTCTCTCTCTCTCACCCAGTCTCTCTCTCTCTCTCACCCAGTCTCTCTCTCTCTCTCACCCAGTCTCTCTCTCTCTCTCTCACCCAGTCTCTCTCTCTCACCCAGACTCTCTCTCTCTCTCTCTCACCCAGTCTCTCTCTCTCACCAGACTCTCTCTCTCTCTCTCACCCAGTCTCTCTCTCTCTCTCACCCAGTTTCTCTCTCTCTCTCACCCAGTCTCTCTCTCTCTCTCTCACCCAGTCTCTCACTCTCTCTCTCTCTCACCCAGTTCTCTCTCTCTCTCTCACCCACTCTCTCTCTCTCTCTCTCTCTCTCACCCAGTCCCTCTCTCTCTCTCACCCAGTCCCTCTCTCTCTCTCTCTCACCCAGTCTCTCTCTCTCTCTCTCACCCAGTCTCTCTCTCTCTCTCTCACCCAGTCCCTCTCTCTCTCTCTCACCCAGTCCCTCTCTCTCTCTCTCACCCAGTCTCTCTCTCTCTCTCTCACCCAGTCCCTCTCTCTCTCTCACCCAGTCCCTCTCTCTCTCTCTCACCCAGTCCCTCTCTCTCTCTCTCACCCAGTCCCTCTCTCTCTCTCTCTCACCCAGTCTCTCTCTCTCTCTCTCTCACCCAGTCTCTCTCTCTCTCTCACCCAGTCCCTCTCTCTCTCTCTCACCCAGTCCCTCTCTCTCTCTCTCACCCAGTCTCTCTCTCTCTCTCTCACCCAGTCCCTCTCTCTCTCTCACCCAGTCCCTCTCTCTCTCTCTCACCCAGTCCCTCTCTCTCTCTCTCTCTCACAGAGTCTCTCTCTCTCTCACCCAGTCCCTCTCTCTCTCTCTCACCCAGTCCCTCTCTCTCTCTCTCACCCAGTCTCTCTCTCTCTCTCACCCAGTCTCTCTCTCTCTCTCTTACCCAGTCACTCTCTCTCTCTCACCCAGTCTCTCTCTCTCTCTCAGCCAGTCTCTCTCTCTCTCTCTCTTACACAGTCCCTCTCTCTCTCTCTCACCCAGTCTCTCTCTCTCTCTCACCCAGTCCCTCTCTCTCTCTCTCACCCAGTCCCTCTCTCTCTCTCTCACCCAGTCTCTCTCTCTCTCTCACCCAGTCTCTCTCTCTCTCTCTTACCCAGTCACTCTCTCTCTCTCACCCAGTCTCTCTCTCTCTCACCCAGTCTCTCTCTCTCTCTCTCTTACACAGTCCCTCTCTCTCTCTCTCACCCAGTCTCTCTCTCTCTCTCACCCAGTCCCTCTCTCTCTCTCACCCATTCCCTCTCACTCTCTCTCTCACCCAGTCTCTCTCTCTCTCTCTCACCCAGTCAATCTCTCTCTCTCCCTCACCCAGTCCCTCTCTCTCTCTCTCTCACCCAGTCCCTCTCTCTCTCTCTCACCCAGTCCCTCTCTCTCTCTCTCTCACCCAGTCCCTCTCTCTCTCTCTCACCCAGTCCCTCTCTCTCTCTCTCTCACCCAGTCTCTCTCTCTCTCTCTCACCCAGTCCCTCTCTCTCTCTCTCTCTCCCAGTCCCTCTCTCTCTCTCTCACCCAGTCTCTCTCTCTCTCTCACAGCCAGTCTCTCTCTCTCTCTCTCACCCAGTCTCTCTCTCTCTCTCACCCAGTCTCTCTCTCTCTCACCCAAACTCTCTCTCTCTCTCTCACCCAGTCCCTCTCTTTCTCTCACACCCAAACTCTCTCTCTCTCTCTCTCTCACCCAGTCTCTCTCTCTCTCTCACCCAGTCTCTCTCTCTCTCTCACAGCCAGTCTCTCTCTCTCTCTCTCACCCAGTCTCTCTCTCTCTCTCACCCAGTCTCTCTCTCTCTCTCTCACCCAAACTCTCTCTCTCTCTCTCACCCAGTCTCTCTCTCTCTCTCTCACCCAGTCCCTCTCTCTCTCTCAACCAAACTCTGTCTCTCTCTCTCTCTGACCCAGTTACTCTCTCTCTCTCACCCAAACTCTCTCTCTCTCTCACCCAAACTCTCTCTCTCTCTCTCTCTCTCCCAGTCTCTCTCTCTCTCTCACCCAGTCTCTCTCTCTCTCTCACCCAGTCTCTCTCTCTGTCTCACCCAAACTCTCTCTCTCTCTCTCACCCAGTCTCTCTCTCTCTCTCACTCAGTCTCTCTCTCTCTCTCTCACCCAGTCTCTCTCTCTCTCTCACCCAGTCTCTCTCTCTCTCTCTCACGCAGTCTCTTTCTCTCTCTCACCCAAACTCTCTCTCTCTCTCACCCAGTCTCTCTCTCTCTCTCTCACCCAGTCTCTCTCTCTCTCACCCAGTCTCTCTCTCTCTCTCTCTCTCACCCAGTCTCTCTCTCTCTTTCACCCAAACTCTCTCTCTCTCTCTCACCCGGTCTCTCTCTCTCTCTCTCACCCAGTCTCTCTCTCTCTCTCTCACCCAGTCCCTCTCTCTCTCTCTCTCACCCAGTCCCCCTCTCTCTCTCTCTCACCCAGTCCCTCTCTCTCTCACCCAGTCTCTCTCTCTCTCTCTCTCACCCAGTCTCTCTCTCTCTCTCTCTCTCACCCAGTCCCTCTCTCTCTCTCACCCAGTCCCTCTATCTCTCTCTCTCCCAGTCTCTCTCTCTCTCTCACCCAAACTCTCTCTCTCTCTCTCACCCAGTCTCTCTCTCTCTCTCTCACCCAGTCTCTCTCTCTCTCTCATCCAAACTCTCTCTCTCTCTCTCACCCAGTCTCTCTCTCTCTCTCTCACCCAAACTCTCTCTCTCTCACCCAGTCCCTCTCTCTCTCTCTCTCACCCAGTCTCTCTCTCTCTCTCTCACCAGGTCTCTCTCTCTCTCTCTCTCTCACCCAGTCCCTCTCTCTCTCTCTCACCCAGTCCCTCTCTCTCTTTCTCTCACCCAGTCCCTCTCTCTCTCTCTCACCCAGTCCCTCTCTCTCTCTCTCTCACCCAGTCCCTCTCTCTCTCTCTCACCCAGTCCCTCTCTCTCTCTCTCTCACCCAGTCTCTCTCTCTCTCTCAGTCACCCAGTCTCTCTCTCTCTCTCACGGCCAGTCTCTCTCTCTCTCTCTCACCCAGTCTCTCTCTCTCTCTCACCCAGTCTCTCTCTCTCTCACCCAAACTCTCTCTCTCTCTCTCACCCAGTCCCTCTCTTTCTCTCACACCCAAAATCTCAATCTCTCTCTCACCCAAAACCCTCTCTCTCTCTCACACCCAAACTCTCTCTCTCTCTCTCTCACCCAGTCTCTCTCTCTCTCTCACCCAGTCTCTCTCTCTCTCTCACAGCCAGTCTCTCTCTCTCTCTCTCACCCAGTCTCTCTCTCTCTCTCACCCAGTCTCTCTCTCTCTCTCTCTCACCCAAACTCTCTCTCTCTCTCTCACCCAGTCTCTCTCTCTCTCTCTCTCACCCAGTCCCTCTCTCTCTCTCTCACCCAGTCTCTCTCTCTCTCTCTCACCCAGTCCCTCTCTCTCTCTCAACCAAACTCTGTCTCTCTCTCTCTCTCACCCAGTTACTCTCTCTCTCTCACCCAAACTCTCTCTCTCTATCACCCAAACTCTCTCTCTCTCTCTCTCTCCCAGTCTCTCTCTCTCTCTCACCCAGTCCCTCTCTCTCTCTCACCCAGTCTCTCTCTCTCTCTCACCCAAACTCTCTCTCTCTCTCTCACCCAGTCTCTCTCTCTCTCTCACCCAGTCTCTCTCTCTCTCTCTCACCCAGTCTCTCTCTCTCTCTCACCCAGTCTCTCTCTCTCTCTCTCACCCAGTCTCTTTCTCTCTCTCACCCAAACTCTCTCTCTCTCTCACCCAGTCTCTCTCTCTCTCTCTCACCCAGTCTCTCTCTCTCTCACCCAGTCTCTCTCTCTCTCTCTCTCACCCAGTCTCTCTCTCTCTTTCACCCAAACTCTCTCTCTCTCTCTCACCCGGTCTCACTCTCTCTCTCTCACCCAGTCTCTCTCTCTCTCTCTCACCCAGTCTCTCTCTCTCTCTCTCACCCAGTCCCTCTCTCTCTCTCTCTCACCCAGTACCCCTCTCTCTCTCTCTCACCCAGTCCCTCTCTCTCTCACCCAGTCTCTCTCTCTCTCTCTCACCCAGTCTCTCTCTCTCTCTCTCTCTCTCACCCAGTCCCTCTCTCTCTCTCACCCAGTCCCTCTATCTCTCTCTCTCCCAGTCTCTCTCTCTCTCTCACCCAAACTCTCTCTCTCTCTCTCACCCAGTCTCTCTCTCTCTCTCTCTCACCCAGTCTCTCTCTCTCTCTCACCCAAACTCTCTCTCTCTCTCTCACCCAGTCCCTCTCTCTCTCTCTCACCCAAACTCTCTCTCTCTCACCCAGTCCCTCTCTCTCTCTCTCTCACCCAGTCTCTCTCTCTCTCTCTCACCAGGTCTCTCTCTCTCTCTCTCTCTCACCCAGTCCCTCTCTCTCTCTCTCTCAGCCAGTCTCTCTCTCTCTCTCTCTCTCCCTCTCCCTCTCTCTCTCTCTCACCCAGTCCCTCTCTCTCTCTCTCACCCAGTCCCTCTCTCTCTCTCACCCAGTCTCTCTCTCTCTCTCACCCAAACTCTCTCTCTCTCTCTCACCCAGTGTCTCTCTCTCTCTCTCACCCAGTCTCTCTCTCTCTCTCAGCCAAAATCTCTCTCTCTCTCTCACCCTGTCACTCGCGCCATCTCTCTCACCCAGTCTCTCTCTCTCTCTCACCCAAACTCTCTCTCTCTCTCTCGCCCAGTCTCTCTCTCTCACTCTCACCCAGTCCCTCTCTCTCTCTCACCCAGTCTCTCTCTCTCTCTCACCCAAACTCTCTCTCTCTCTCTCACCCAGTCTCTCTCTCTGTCTCTCACCCAGTCTCTCTATCTGTCTCTCACCCAGTCCCTCTCTCTCTCTCTCACCCAGTCCCTCTCACTCTCTCTCTCTCACCCAGTCCCTCTCACTCTCTCTCACACCCAGTCCCTCTCTCTCTCTCTCTCTCACCAAGTCTCTCTCTCTCTCTCACCCAGTCCCTCTCTCTCTCTCTCTCTCACCCAGTCCCTCTCTTTCTTTCACCCAATCAATCTCTCTCTCTCTCTCACCCAGTCCCTCTCTCTCTCTCACCCTGTCAATCTCTCTCTCCCTCTCACCCAGTCCCTCTCTCTCTCTCACCCAGTCAATCTCTCACTCTCTCTCACCCAGTCTCTCTCTCTCTCTCTCTCACCCAGTCCCTCTCTCTCTCTCACACAGTCCCTCTCTCTCTCTCACCCAGTCCCTCTCTCTCTCTCTCACCCAGTCCCTCTCTCTCTCTCTCACCCAGTCCCTCTCTCTCGCTCTCACCCAGTCCCTCTCTCTCTCTCACCCAGTCCCTCTCTCTCTCTCTCTCACCCAATCCCTCTCTCTCTCTCACCCAGTCTCTCTCTCTCTCTCACCCAGTCCCTCTCTCTCTCTCTCTCTCTCACCCAGTCCCTCTCTCTCTCTCTCTCTCACAGTGTCTCTCTCTCTCTCACCCAGTCCCTCTCTCTCTCTCTCTCACCCAGTCTCCCTCTCTCTCTCTCTCACCCAGTCAATCTCTATCTCTCTCACCCACTCCCTCTCTCTCTCTCTCTCACCCAGTCTCTCTCTCTCTCTCTCACCCAGTCTCTCTCTCTCTCTCTCACCCAGTCCCTCTCTCTCTCTCACCCAGTCCCTCTCTCTCTCTCTCTCACCCAGTCCCTCTCTCTCACTCTCACCCAGTCCCTCTCTCTCTCTCACCCAGTCCCCCTCTCTCTCTCTCTCAACCAGTCTATCTCTCTCTCTCACCACTCCCTCTCACTCTCTCTCTCACCCAGTCCCTCTCTCTCTCTCACCCAGTCCCTCTCTCTCTCTCTCTCACCCAGTCCCTCTCTCTCTCTCTCTCACCCAGTCCCTCTCTCTCTCTCACCCAGTCCCTCTCTCTCTCTCTCTCTCACCCATTCCATCTCTCTCTCTCTCTCACCCAGTCCCTCTCTCTCTCTCTCTCACACAGTCTCTCTCTCTCTCTCACCCAGTCCCTCTCTCTCTCTCACCCAGTCCCTCTCTCTCTCTCTCTCACCGTCTCCCTCTCGCTCTCTCTCACCCAGTCTCTCTCTCTCTCTCACCCAGTCCCTCTCTCTCTCTCTCTCACCCAGTCCCTCTCTCTCTCAATCTCACCCAGTCCCTCTCTCTCTCTCGCACCCAGTCCCTCTCTCTCTCTCTCACCCAGTTCCTCTCTCTCTCTCTCTCACCCAGTCTCTCTCTCTCTCTCTCTCACACACAGTCTCTCTCTCTCTCTCACCCAGTCCCTCTCTCTCTCTCTCTCACCCAGTCTCTCTCTCTCTCTCACCCAGTCTCTCTCTCTCTCTCTCACCCAGTCCCTCTCTCTCTCTCTCACCCAGTCCCTCTCTCTCTCTCACCCAGTCCCTCTCTCTCTCTCTCTCTCTCACCCAGTCCCTCTCTCTCTCTCTCTCACCCAGTCCCTCTCTCTCTCTCACCCAGTCCCTCTCTCTCTCTCTCTCTCTCACCCAGTCCCTCTCTCTCTCTCTCTCTCACAGTGTCTCTCTCTCTCTCACCCAGTCTCCCTCTCTCTCTCTCACCCAGTCAATCTCTATCTCTCTCACCCACTCCCTCTCTCTCTCTCTCTCACCCAGTCTCTCTCTCTCTCTCTCACCCAGTCCCTCTCTCTCTCACCCAGTCCCTCTCTCTCTCTCTCACCCAGTCCTTCTCTCTCACCCTCACCCAGTCCCTCTCTCTCTCTTACCCAGTCTCTCTCTCTCTCTCTCAACCAGTCTATCTCTCTCTCTCACCCACTCCCTCTCACTCTCTCTCTCACCCAGTCCCTCTCTCTCTCTCACCCAGTCCCTCTCTCTCTCTCTCTCTCACCCAGTCCCTCTCTCTCTCTCTCTCTCACCCAGTCCCTCTCTCTCTCTCACCCAGTCCCTCTCTCTCTCTCTCTCACCCAATCCATCTCTCTCTCTCTCTCACCCAGTCCCTCTCTCTCTCTCTCTCACACAGTCTCTCTCTCTCTCTCACCAAGTCCCTCTCTCTCTCTCACCCAGTCCCTCTCTCTCTCTCTCTCACCCAGTCTCCCTCTCTCTCTCTCTCACCCAGTCTCTCTCTCTCTCTCACCCAGTCCCTCTCTCTCTCTCTCTCACCCAGTCCCTCTCTCTCTCAATGTCACCCAGTCCCTCTCTCTCTCTCTCACCCAGTCCCTCTCTCTCTCTCTCACCCAGTTCCTCTCTCTCTCTCTCTCACCCAGTCTCTCTCTCTCTCTCTCTCACACACAGTCTCTCTCTCTCTCTCACCCAGTCCCTCTCTCTCTCTCTCTCTCACCCAGTCTCTCTCTCTCTCTCACCCAGTCTCTCTCTCTCTCTCTCACCCAGTCCCTCTCTCTCTCTCTCTCTCTCTCACCCAGTCCCTCTCTCTCTCTCACCCAGTCTCTCTCTCTCTCTCACCCAGTCCCTCCCTCTCTCTCTCTCTCACCCAGTCCATCTCTCTCTCTCTCACCCAGTCCCTCTCTCTCTCTCTCTCTCTCTCACCCAGTCCCTCTCTCTCTCTCTCTCTCTCTCACCCAGTCTCTCTCTCTCTCTCTCACCCAGTCCCTCTCTCTCTCTCTCTCTCTCTCTCACCCAGTCCCTCTCTCTCTCTCTCTCACCCAGTCCCTCTCTCTCTCTCTCTCTCTCTCACCCAGTCCCTCTCTCTCTCTCTCTCTCTCACACACACAGTCTCTCTCTCTCTCTCACCCAGTCCCTCTCTCTCTCTCTCTCTCTCTCTCTCACCCAGTCCCTCTCTCTCTCTCTCTCACACAGTCTCTCTCTCTCTCTCACCCAGTCTCTCTCTCTCTCTCTCTCACACAGTCTCTCTCTCTCTCTCACCCAGTCCCTCTCTCTCTCTCTCTCTCACCCAGTCCCTCTCTCTCTCTCTCTCTCACAGAGTCTCTCTCTCTCTCACCCAGTCTCTCTCTCTCTCTCACCCAGTCTCTCTCTCTCTCTCACCCAGTCCCTCTCTCTCTCTCTTTCTCTCACCCAGTCCCTCTCTCTCTCTCTCTCACTCAGTCCCTCTCTCTCTCTCTCTCACCCAGTCCCTCTCTCTCTCTCTTTCTCTCACCCAGTCCCTCTCTCTCTCTCTCTCTCACCCAGTCCCTCTCTCTCTCTCTCTCTCTCACCCAGTCCCTCTCTCTCTCTCTTTCTCTCACTCAGTCCCTCTCTCTCTCTCTCTCACCCAGTCCCTCTCTCTCTCTCTTTCTCTCACCCAGTCCCTCTCTCTCTCTCTCTCTCCCCCAGTCCCTCTCTCTCTCTCTCTCTCTCACCCAGTCCCTCTCTCTCTCTCTCTCTCTCACCCAGTCCCTCTCTCTCTCTCTCACCCAGTCGCTCCTTTTCTCTCTCACCCAGTCCCTCTCTCTCTCTCTCACCCAGTCCCTCTCCCTCTCTCTCTCTCTCACCCAGTCCCTCTCTCTCTCTCTCACCCAGTCGCTCCCTTTCTCACTCATCCAGTCCCTCTCTCTCTCTCCCCCAGTCCCTCTCTCTCTCTCTCACGCAGTCTCTCTCTCTCTCACGCAGTCTCTCTCTCTCTCCCCCAGTCCCTCTCTTTCTCTCTCACCCAGTCCCTCTCTCTCTCTCACCCAGTTCCTCTCTCTCTCTCTCACCCAGTCTCTCTCTCTCTCTCTCACCCAGTCTCCCTCTCTCTCTCTTACCCAGTCCCTCTCTCCCTCTCTCACCCAGTCCCTCTCTCTCTCTCACCCAGTCCCTCTCTCTCTCTCTCACCCAATCTCTGTCTCTCTCTCTCTCTCACCCAGTCCTTCTGCCTCTCTCTCACCCAGTCCCTCTCTCTCTCTCTCACCCAGTACCTCTCTCTCTCTCACCCAGTCCCTCTCTCTCTCTCTCACCCAGTCTCTCTCTCTCTCACGCAGTCTCTCTCTCTCTCTCACCCAGTCTCTCTCTCTCTCACACAGTCTCTCTCTCTCTCTCACCCAGTCTCTCTCTCTCTCTCAACCAGTCCCTCTATCTCTCTCTCAAACAGTCCCTCTCTCTCTCTCTCAACCAGTCCCTCTCTCTCTCTCAACAAGTTCCTTTCTCTCTCTCTCACCCAGTCGCTCTCTCTCTCTCTCTCACCCAGTCCCTCTCTCTCTCTCAACCAGTTCCTTTCTCTCTCTCTAACCCTGTCTCACTCTCTCTCTCTCTCACCCAGTCTCTCTCTCTTTCTCTCACCCAGTCTCTCTCACTCTCTCTCTCACCCATTCTCTCTCTCTCTCTAACCCAGTCTCACTCTCTCTCTCTCTCACCCAGTCTCTCTCTCTCTCTCAACCAGTCCCTCTATCTCTCTCTCAAACAGTCCCTCTCTCTCTCTCTCAACCAGTCCCTCTCTCTCTCTCAACCAGTTCCTTTCTCTCTCTCTCACCCAGTCCCTCTCTCTCTCTCTCACCCAGTTCCTCTCTCTCTCTCAACCAGTTCCTTTCTCTCTCTCTAACCCAGTCTCACTCTCTCTCTCTCTCACCCAGTCTCTCTCTCTTTCTCTCACCCAGTCTCTCTCACTCTCTCTCTCACCCATTCCCTCTCTCTCTCTAACCCATTCTCACTCTCTCTCTCTCTCACCCAGTCTCTCTCTCTCTCTCTAACCCAGTCTCAAACTCTCTCTCTCTCTCACCCAGTCTCTCTCTCTCTCTCTCACCCAGTCTCTCTCTCTCTCTCTAACCCAATCTCACTCTCTCTCTCTCTAACCCAGTCTCTCTCTCTCTCTCACCCAGTCCCTCTCTCTCTCTCTCTCTCACCCAGTCTCTCTCTTTCTCTCACCCATTCCCTCTCTCTCTCTCTCTCACCCAGTCCCCTCTCTCTCTCTCTCTCACCCAGTCTCTCTCTCTCTCTAACCCAGTCCCTCTCTCTCTCTCTCTCTCACCCAGTCCCTCTCTTTCTCTCTCTCTCTCCCAGACTCTCTCTCTCTCTCTCTCTCCCAGTCCCTCTCTCTCTCTCTCTCCCAGTCACTCTCTCTCTCTCTCACCAAGTCTCTCTCTCTCTCTCACCCAGTCTCTCTCTCTCTCTCTCACCAAGTCCCTCTCTCTCTCTCTCTCTCACCCAGTCTCTCTCCCTCTCTCTTTCTCTCACCCAGTCCCTCTCTCTCTCTCTCACCCAGTCCCCTCTCTCTCTCTCTCTCACCCAGTCTCTCTCTCTCTCTAACCCAGTCCCTCTCTCTCTCTCTCTCTCACCCAGTCCCTCTCTTTCTCTCTCTCTCTCCCAGACTCTCTCTCTCTCTCTCTCTCTCCCACTCCCTCTCTCTCTCTCTCTCCCAGTCACTCTCTCTCTCTCTCACCAAGTCTCTCTCTCTCTCTCACCCAGTCTCTCTCTCTCTCTCTCACCAAGTCCCTCTCTCTCTCTCTCTCTCACCCAGTCTCTCTCCCTCTCTCTTTCTCTCACCCAGTCCCTCTCTCTCTCTCTCACCCAGTCCCTCTCTCTCTCTCTCTCTCACCCAGTCCCTCCCTCTCTCTCTCACGCAGTCCGTCTCTCTCTCTCTCTCACCCAGTCTCTCTCTCTCTCTCACCCAGTCCCTCCCTCTCTCTGTCACCCAGTCTCTCTCTCTCTCTCTCTCACCCAGTCTCTCTCTCTCTCTCTCACACCGTCCCTCTCTCTCTCTCTCACCCATTCCCTCTCTCTCTCACCCAGTCTCACTCTCTGTCTCTCTCTCACCCAGACCCTCTCTCTCTCTCTCACCCAGTCCCTCTCTCTCTCTCTCTCATCCAGTCCCTCACTCTCTCTCTATCACCCAATCCCTCTCTCTCTCTCTCACCCAGTCACTCTCTCTCTATCACCCAATCCCTCTCTCTCTCTCTCACCCAGTCTCTCTCTCTCTCTCACCCAGTCTCTCTTTCTCTCTCACCCAGTCTCTCTCTCTCTCTCACCCAGTCCCTCTCTCTCTCTCTCACCCAGTCTCTCTCTCTCTCTCACCCAGTTTCTCTCTCTCTCTCTCTCTCACCCATTCTCTCTCTCTCTCTCTCTCACCTAGTCTCTCTCTCTCACCCAGACTCTCTCTCTCTCTCTCTCACCCAGTCTCTCTCTCTCACCCAGACTCTCTCTCTCTCTCTCTCACTCAGTCTCTCTCTCTCTCTCACCCAGTTTCTCTCTCTCTCTCACGCAGACTCTCTCTCTCTCTCTCACCCAGTCCCTCTCTCTCTCTCTCTCACACACTCTCTCTCTCTCACCCAGACTCTCTCTCTCTCTCTCTCACCCAGTCTCTCTCTCTCTTTTTCTCTCACTCAGACTCTCTCTCTCTTTCTCACCCAGTCCCTCTCTCTCTCTCACCCAGTCTCTCTCTCTCTCTTTCTCAGCCAGTCTCTCTCTCTCTCTCTCTCACCCAGTCCCTCTCTCTCTCACCCAGTCCTTCTCTCTCTCCCACTTAGTCTCTCTCTCTCTCTCTCCCCCAGTCTCTCTCTTTCTCTCAGCCAGTCCCTCGCTCTCTCTCTTTCCCCCGTCTCTCTCTCTCTTTTTCTCTCACGCAGACTCTCTCTCTCTTTCTCACCCAGTCTCTCTCTCTCTCTCTCTCTCACCCAGTTCCCCCTCCCTCTCTCACCCAGTCTCTCCCTCTCTCTCCCTCACCCAGTCTCTCTCTCTCTCTCTCTCACCCAGTCCCTCTCTCTCTCTCTCACCCAGACTCTTTCTCTCTCTCTCTCACCCAGTCTCTCTCTCTCTCTCTCACCCAGTCTCTCTCTCTCTCTCACCCAGTCCCTCTCTCTCTCTCTCTCACACAGACTCTTTCTCTCTCTCTCTCACCCAGTCTCTCTCTCTCTCTCTCTCACCCAGTCTCTCTCTCTCTCTCTCTCACCCAGTCTCTCTCTCTCTCTCTCACCCAGTCCCTCTCTCTCTCTCGCCCCGACTCTTTCTCTCTCTCTCTCAACCAGTCCCTCTCTCTCTCTCTCAACCAGTCCCTCTCTCTCTCTCTCTCACTCAGTCTCTCTCTCTCTCTCACCCAGTCTCTCTCTGTCTCTCACCCAGTCTCTCTCTCTCTCTCACCCAGTCCCTCTCTCTCTCTCTCACCCAGACTCTTTCTCTCTCTCTCTCACCCAGTCTCTCTCTCTCTCTCTCTCACCCAGTCTCTCTCTCTCTCTCACCCAGTCCCTCTCTCTCTCTCTCACCCAGACTCTTTCTCTCTCTCTCTCACCCAGTCTCTCTCTCTCTCTCTCACCCAGTCTCTCTCTCTCTCTCTCTCTCACCCAGTCTCTCTCTCTCTCTCTCTCACCCAGTCCCTCTCTCTCTCTCGCCCCGACTCTTTCTCTCTCTCTCTCAACCAGTCCCTCTCTCTCTCTCTCAACCAGTCCGTCTCTCTCTCTCACCCAGTCCCTCTCTCTCTCTCCCCCAGTCCCTCTCTCTTTCTCTCACCCAGTCTCCCTCTCTCTCTCACTCAGTCTCTCTCTCTCTCTCACTCAGTCCCCCTCTGTCTCTCACCCAGTCCCTCTCTCTCTCTCACCCAGTCTCTCTCTTTCTCTCACCCAGTCCCTCTCTCTCTCTCTCACCCAGTCCCTCTCTCTCTCACTCAGTCTCTCTCTTTCTCTCACCCAGTCTCTCTCTCTCTCTCACCCAGTCTCTCTCTCTCTCTCACCCAGTCTCTCTCTCTCTCTCTCACTCAGTCTCTCTCTCTCTCTCTCACACTCAGTCTCTCTCTCTCTCTCTCTCCCCCAGTCCCTCTCTCTCTCTCCCCCAGTCCCTCTCTCTCTCTCTCTCTCCCAGTCCCTCTCTCTCTCTCTCTCCCAGTCACTCTTTCTCCCTCTCACCAAGTCTCTCTCTCTCTCTCACCCAGTCTCTCTCTCTCTCTCTCACCAAGTCCCTCTCTCTCTCTCTCTCTCACCCAGTCTCTCTCCCTCTCTCTTTCTCTCACCCAGTCCCTCTCTCTCTCTCTCACCCAGTCCCCTCTCTCTCTCTCTCTCACCCAGTCTCTCTCTCTCTCTAACCCAGTCCCTCTCTCTCTCTCTCTCTCACCCAGTCCCTCTCTTTCTCTCTCTCTCTCCCAGACTCTCTCTCTCTCTCTCTCTCTCCCAGTCCCTCTCTCTCTCTCTCTCCCAGTCACTCTCTCTCTCTCTCACCAAGTCTCTCTCTCTCTCTCACCCAGTCTCTCTCTCTCTCTCTCACCAAGTCCCTCTCTCTCTCTCTCTCTCACCCAGTCTCTCTCCCTCTCTCTTTCTCTCACCCAGTCCCTCTCTCTCTCTCTCACCCAGTCCCTCTCTCTCTCTCTCTCTCTCACCCAGTCCCTCCCTCTCTCTCTCACGCAGTCCGTCTCTCTCTCTCTCTCACCCAGTCTCTCTCTCTCTCTCTCACCCAGTCCCTCCCGCTCTCTGTCACCCAGTCTCTCTCTCTCTCTCTCTCACCCAGTCTCTCTCTCTCTCTCTCACCCAGTCCCTCTCTCTCTCTCTCACCCATTCCCTCTCTCTCTCACCCAGTCTCTCTCTCTGTCTCTCTCTCACCCAGACCCTCTCTCTCTCTCTCACCCAGTCCCTCTCTCTCTCTCTCTCATCCAGTCCCTCACTCTCTCTCTATCACCCAATCCCTCTCTCTCTCTCTCACCCAGTCACTCTCTCTCTATCACCCAATCCCTCTCTCTCTCTCTCACCCAGTCTCTCTCTCTCTCTCACCCAGTCTCTCTTCTCTCTCACCCAGTCTCTCTCTCTCTCTCACCCAGTCCCTCTCTCTCTCTCTCACCCAGTCCCTCTCTCTCTCTCTCACCCAGTTTCTCTCTCTCTCTCTCTCTCACCCATTCTCTCTCTCTCTCTCTCTCACCTAGTCTCTCTCTCTCACCCAGACTCTCTCTCTCTCTCTCTCACCCAGTCTCTCTCTCTCACCCAGACTCTCTCTCTCTCTCTCTCACTCAGTCTCTCTCTCTCTCTCACCCAGTTTCTCTCTCTCTCTCACGCAGACTCTCTCTCTCTCTCTCTCACCCAGTCCCTCTCTCTCTCTCTCTCACCCAGTCTCTCTCTCTCACCCAGACTCTCTCTCTCTCTCTCTCTCACCCAGTCTCTCTCTCTCTTTTTCTCTCACGCAGACTCTCTCTCTCTTTCTCACCCAGTCCCTCTCTCTCTCTCACCCAGTCTCTCTCTCTCTCTTTCTCAGCCAGTCTCTCTCTCTCTCTCTCTCTCACCCAGTCCCTCTCTCTCTCACCCAGTCCTTCTCTCTCTCTCCCACTTAGTCTCTCTCTCTCTCTCTCCCCCAGTCTCTCTCTTTCTCTCAGCCAGTCCCTCGCTCTCTCTCTTTCCCCCGTCTCTCTCTCTCTTTTTCTCTCACGCAGACTCTCTCTCTCTTTCTCACCCAGTCTCTCTCTCTCTCTCTCTCTCACCCAGTTCCCCCTCCCTCTCTCACCCAGTCTCTCCCTCTCTCTCTCTCACCCAGTCTCTCTCTCTCTCTCTCTCACCCAGTCCCTCTCTCTCTCTCTCACCCAGACTCTTTCTCTCTCTCTCTCACCCAGTCTCTCTCTCTCTCTCTCACCCAGTCTCTCTCTCTCTCTCACCCAGTCCCTCTCTCTCTCTCTCTCACACAGACTCTTTCTCTCTCTCTCTCACCCAGTCTCTCTCTCTCTCTCTCTCACCCAGTCTCTCTCTCTCTCTCTCTCACCCAGTCTCTCTCTCTCTCTCTCACCCAGTCCCTCTCTCTCTCTCGCCCCGACTCTTTCTCTCTCTCTCTCAACCAGTCCCTCTCTCTCTCTCTCAACCAGTCCCTCTCTCTCTCTCTCTCACTCAGTCTCTCTCTCTCTCTCACCCAGTCTCTCTCTGTCTCTCACCCAGTCTCTCTCTCTCTCTCACCCAGTCCCTCTCTCTCTCTCTCACCCAGACTCTTTCTCTCTCTCTCTCACCCAGTCTCTCTCTCTCTCTCTCTCACCCAGTCTCTCTCTCTCTCTCACCCAGTCCCTCTCTCTCTCTCTCACCCAGACTCTTTCTCTCTCTCTCTCACCCAGTCTCTCTCTCTCTCTCTCACCCAGTCTCTCTCTCTCTCTCTCTCTCACCCAGTCTCTCTCTCTCTCTCTCTCACCCAGTCCCTCTCTCTCTCTCGCCCCGACTCTTTCTCTCTCTCTCTCAACCAGTCCCTCTCTCTCTCTCTCAACCAGTCCGTCTCTCTCTCTCACCCAGTCCCTCTCTCTCTCTCCCCCAGTCCCTCGCTCTTTCTCTCACCCAGTCTCCATCTCTCTCTCACTCAGTCTCTCTCTCTCTCTCACTCAGTCCCTCTCTGTCTCTCACCCAGTCCCTCTCTCTCTCTCACCCAGTCTCTCTCTATCTCTCACCCAGTCCCTCTCTCTCTCTCTCACCCAGTCCCTCTCTCTCTCACTCAGTCTCTCTCTTTCTCTCACCCAGTCTCTCTCTCTCTCTCACCCAGTCTCTCTCTCTCTCTCACCCAGTCTCTCTCTCTCTCTCTCACTCAGTCTCTCTCTCTCTCTCTCTCACACTCAGTCTCTCTCTCTCTCTCTCTCCCCCAGTCCCTCTCTCTCTCTCCCCCAGTCCCTCTCTCTCTTTCTCTCACCCAGTCTCTCTCTCTCTCTCCCCCAGTCTCTCTCTCTCTCTCACTCAGTCTCTCTCTCTCTCTCTCACACTCAGTCTCTCTCTCTCTCTCCCCCAGTCCCTCTCTCTCTCTCTCTCACCCAGTCTCTCTCTCTCTCACCTAGTCCCTCTCTCTCTCACTCAGTCTCTCTCTCTCTCTCTCTCTCTCACCCAGTCCCTCTCTCTCTCTCTCTCTCTCCCCCAGTCCCTCTCTCTCTCTCCCCCAGTCTCTCTCTCTCTCTCTCTCTCTCACTCAGTCTCTCTCTCTCTCTCACACTCAGTCCCTCTCTCTCTCTCTCCCCCAGTCCCTCTCTCTCTTTCTCTCACCCAGTCTCTCTCTCTCTCTCCCCCAGTCTCTCTCTCTCTCTATCTCACACTCAGTCTCTCTCTCTCTCTCTCCCCCAGTCCCTCTCTCTCTTTCTCTCACCCAGTCTCTCTCTCTCTCTCCCCCAGTCTCTCTCTCTCTCTCTCTCTCACTCAGTCTCTCTCTCACTCTCACACTCAGTCTCTCTCTCTCTCTCTCCCCCAGTCCCTCTCTCTCTTTCTCTCACCCAGTCTCTCTCTCTCTCTCCCCCAGTCTCTCTCTCTCTCTCTCTCACACTCAGTCTCTCTCTCTCTCTCTCCCCCAGTCCCTCTCTCTCTTTCTCTCACCCAGTCTCTCTCTCTCTCTCCCCCAGTCTCTCTCTCTCTCTCTCTCTCACTCAGTCTCTCTCTCTCTCTCTCCCCCAGTCTCTCTCTCTCTCTCTCTCACACTCAGTCTCTCTCTCTCTCTCCCCCAGTCCCTCTCTCTCTCTCTCTCACCCAGCCCCTCTCTCTCTCTCTCTCTCTCACCCAGTCCCTCTCTCTCTCTCTCACCCAGTCCCTCTCTCTCTCTCTCTCTCACCCAGTCTCTCTCTCTCTCTCTCTCTCTCTCACCCAGTCCCTCTCTCTCTCTCTCACCCAGTCTCTCTCTCTCTCTCTCTCTCTCTCTCTCTCACCCAGTCTCTCTCTCTCTCTCTCGCCCAGTCCCTCTCTCTCTCTCTCTCGCCCAGTCTCCCTCTCTCTCTCTCACCCAGTCCCTCTCTCTCTCTCACCCAGTCTCTCTCTCTCTCTCTCTCTCACTCAATCCCTCTCTCTCTCTCTCACTCAATCCCTCTCTCTCTCCCCCAGGGTCTCTCTCTCTCTCTCTCTCTCGCCCAGTCCCTCTCTCTCTCTCTCACCCAGTCTCTCTCTCTCTCTCTCTCTCACCCAGTCTCTCTCTCTCTCTCTCACTCAATCCCTCTCTCTCTCTCTCCCCCAGTCCCTCTCTCTCTCTCTCTCTCGCCCAGTCCCTCTCTCTCTCCCTCTACCTCATCCCCTCTCGCTCTCTCACCCAGTCCCTCTCACTCTCTCTCTCACCCATTCCCTCTCTCTCTCTCTCACCCAGTCCCTCTCTCTCTCTCTCTCACCCAGTTTCTCTCTCTCTCTCACCCAGTCCCTCGCTCTCTCTCTTGCCCAGTGCCTCTCTCTCTCTCTCCCTCTACCTCCTCTCTCTCTCTCTCTCACCCAGTCCCTCTCTCTCTCTCACCCAGTCCCTCTCTCTCCCTCTACATCCTCTCTCTCTCTCTCTCATCTAGTCCCTCACTCTCTCTCTATCACCCAATCCCTCTCTCTCTCTCTCACCCAGTCTCTCTCTCTCTATCACCCAATCCCTCTCTCTCTCTCTCTCACCCAGTCTCTCTCTCTCTCTCACCCAGTCTCTCTCTCTCTCTCACCCAGTCTCTCTCTCTCTCTCTCACCCAGTCTCTCTCTCTCACCCAGACTCTCTCTCTCTCTCTCTCACCCAGTCTCTCTCTCTCACCCAGACTCTCTCTCTCTCTTTCACCCAGTCTCTCTCTCTCTCTCACCCAGTTTCTCTCTCTCTCTCACCCAGACTCTCTCTTTCTCTCTCTCACCCAGTCTCTCACTCTCTTTTTCTCTCACGCAGATTCTCTCTCTCTTTCTCACCCAGTCTCTCTCTCTCTCTCTCTCTCTCACCCAGTCCCTCTCTCTCTCTCACCCAGTCCCTCTCACTCTCTCTCTCACCCAGTCTCTCTCTCTCTCTCTCTCACCCAGTCTCTCTCTCTCTCTCACCCAGTCCCTCTCTCTCTCTCTCACCCAGTCCCTCTCTCTCTCTCTCACCCAGTCTCTCTCTCTCTCTCTCATCCAGTCCCTCTCTCTCTCTCTCACCCAGTCTCTCTCTCTCTCTCTCATCCAGTCCCTCTCTCTCTCTCACCCAGTCCCTCTCTCTCTCTCTCACCCAGTCCCTCTCTCTCTCTCTCTCTCACAGAGTCTCTCTCTCTCTCACCCAGTCCCTCTCTCTCTCTCTCACCCAGTCCCTCTCTCTCTCTCTCACCCAGTCTCTCTCTCTCTCTCACCCAGTCTCTCTCTCTCTCTCTTACCCAGTCACTCTCTCTCTCTCACCCAGTCTCTCTCTCTCTCTCTCAGCCAGTCTCTCTCTCTCTCTCTCTTACACAGTCCCTCTCTCTCTCTCTCACCCAGTCTCTCTCTCTCTCTCACCCAGTCCCTCTCTCTCTCTCTCACCCAGTCCCCCTCTCTCTCTCTCACCCAGTCTCTCTCTCTCTCTCACCCAGTCTCTCTCTCTCTCTCTTACCCAGTCACTCTCTCTCTCTCACCCAGTCTCTCTCTCTCTCACCCAGTCTCTCTCTCTCTCTCTCTTACACAGTCCCTCTCTCTCTCTCACCCAGTCTCTCTCTCTCTCTCACCCAGTCCCTCTCTCTCTCTCACCCAGTCCCTCTCACTCTCTCTCTCACCCAGTCTCTCTCTCTCTCTCTCACCCAGTCAATCTCTCTCTCTCCCTCACCCAGTCCCTCTCTCTCTCTCTCTCACCCAGTCCCTCTCTCTCTCTCTCACCCAGTCCCTCTCTCTCTCTCTCACCCAGTCCCTCTCTCTCTCTCTCTCTCTCACCCAGTCCCTCCCTCTCTCTCTCACGCAGTCCGTCTCTCTCTCTCTCTCACCCAGTCTCTCTCTCTCTCTCTCACCCAGTCCCTCCCGCTCTCTGTCACCCAGTCTCTCTCTCTCTCTCTCTCACCCAGTCTCTCTCTCTCTCTCTCAACCAGTCCCTCTCTCTCTCTCTCAACCAGTCCCTCTCTCTCTCTCTCTCACTCAGTCTCTCTCTCTCTCTCACCCAGTCTCTCTCTGTCTCTCACCCAGTCTCTCTCTCTCTCTCACCCAGTCCCTCTCTCTCTCTCTCACCCAGACTCTTTCTCTCTCTCTCTCACCCAGTCTCTCTCTCTCTCTCTCTCACCCAGTCTCTCTCTCTCTCTCACCCAGTCCCTCTCTCTCTCTCTCACCCAGACTCTTTCTCTCTCTCTCTCACCCAGTCTCTCTCTCTCTCTCTCACCCAGTCTCTCTCTCTCTCTCTCTCTCACCCAGTCTCTCTCTCTCTCTCTCTCACCCAGTCCCTCTCTCTCTCTCGCCCCGACTCTTTCTCTCTCTCTCTCAACCAGTCCCTCTCTCTCTCTCTCAACCAGTCCGTCTCTCTCTCTCACCCAGTCCCTCTCTCTCTCTCCCCCAGTCCCTCTCTCTTTCTCTCACCCAGTCTCCCTCTCTCTCTCACTCAGTCTCTCTCTCTCTCTCACTCAGTCCCCCTCTGTCTCTCACCCAGTCCCTCTCTCTCTCTCACCCAGTCTCTCTCTTTCTCTCACCCAGTCCCTCTCTCTCTCTCTCACCCAGTCCCTCTCTCTCTCACTCAGTCTCTCTCTTTCTCTCACCCAGTCTCTCTCTCTCTCTCACCCAGTCTCTCTCTCTCTCTCACCCAGTCTCTCTCTCTCTCTCTCACTCAGTCTCTCTCTCTCTCTCTCACACTCAGTCTCTCTCTCTCTCTCTCTCCCCCAGTCCCTCTCTCTCTCTCCCCCAGTCCCTCTCTCTCTCTCTCTCTCCCAGTCCCTCTCTCTCTCTCTCTCCCAGTCACTCTTTCTCCCTCTCACCAAGTCTCTCTCTCTCTCTCACCCAGTCTCTCTCTCTCTCTCTCACCAAGTCCCTCTCTCTCTCTCTCTCTCACCCAGTCTCTCTCCCTCTCTCTTTCTCTCACCCAGTCCCTCTCTCTCTCTCTCACCCAGTCCCCTCTCTCTCTCTCTCTCACCCAGTCTCTCTCTCTCTCTAACCCAGTCCCTCTCTCTCTCTCTCTCTCACCCAGTCCCTCTCTTTCTCTCTCTCTCTCCCAGACTCTCTCTCTCTCTCTCTCTCCCAGTCCCTCTCTCTCTCTCTCTCCCAGTCACTCTCTCCCTCTCACCAAGTCTCTCTCTCTCTCTCACCCAGTCTCTCTCTCTCTCTCTCACCAAGTCCCTCTCTCTCTCTCTCTCTCACCCAGTCTCTCTCCCTCTCTCTTTCTCTCACCCAGTCCCTCTCTCTCTCTCTCACCCAGTCCCTCTCTCTCTCTCTCTCTCTCCCACCCAGTCCCTCCCTCTCTCTCTCACGCAGTCCGTCTCTCTCTCTCTCTCACCCAGTCTCTCTCTCTCTCTCTCACCCAGTCCCTCCCGCTCTCTGTCACCCAGTCTCTCTCTCTCTCTCTCTCACCCAGTCTCTCTCTCTCTCTCTCACCCAGTCCCTCTCTCTCTCTCTCACCCATTCCCTCTCTCTCTCACCCAGTCTCTCTCTCTGTCTCTCTCTCACCCAGACCCTCTCTCTCTCTCTCACCCAGTCCCTCTCTCTCTCTCTCTCATCCAGTCCCTCACTCTCTCTCTATCACCCAATCCCTCTCTCTCTCTCTCACCCAGTCACTCTCTCTCTATCACCCAATCCCTCTCTCTCTCTCTCACCCAGTCTCTCTCTCTCTCTCACCCAGTCTCTCTTTCTCTCTCACCCAGTCTCTCTCTCTCTCTCACCCAGTCCCTCTCTCTCTCTCTCACCCAGTCTCTCTCTCTCTCTCACCCAGTTTCTCTCTCTCTCTCTCTCTCACCCATTCTCTCTCTCTCTCTCTCTCACCTAGTCTCTCTCTCTCACCCAGACTCTCTCTCTCTCTCTCTCACCCAGTCTCTCTCTCTCACCCAGACTCTCTCTCTCTCTCTCTCACTCAGTCTCTCTCTCTCTCTCACCCAGTTTCTCTCTCTCTCTCACGCAGACTCTCTCTCTCTCTCTCACCCAGTCCCTCTCTCTCTCTCTCTCACCCAGTCTCTCTCTCTCACCCAGACTCTCTCTCTCTCTCTCTCTCACCCAGTCTCTCTCTCTCTTTTTCTCTCACGCAGACTCTCTCTCTCTTTCTCACCCAGTCCCTCTCTCTCTCTCACCCAGTCTCTCTCTCTCTCTTTCTCAGCCAGTCTCTCTCTCTCTCTCTCTCTCACCCAGTCCCTCTCTCTCTCACCCAGTCCTTCTCTCTCTCTCCCACTTAGTCTCTCTCTCTCTCTCTCCCCCAGTCTCTCTCTTTCTCTCAGCCAGTCCCTCGCTCTCTCTCTTTCCCCCGTCTCTCTCTCTCTTTTTCTCTCACGCAGACTCTCTCTCTCTTTCTCACCCAGTCTCTCTCTCTCTCTCTCTCTCACCCAGTTCCCCCTCCCTCTCTCACCCAGTCTCTCCCTCTCTCTCTCTCACCCAGTCTCTCTCTCTCTCTCTCTCACCCAGTCCCTCTCTCTCTCTCTCACCCAGACTCTTTCTCTCTCTCTCTCACCCAGTCTCTCTCTCTCTCTCTCACCCAGTCTCTCTCTCTCTCTCACCCAGTCCCTCTCTCTCTCTCTCTCACACAGACTCTTTCTCTCTCTCTCTCACCCAGTCTCTCTCTCTCTCTCTCTCACCCAGTCTCTCTCTCTCTCTCTCTCACCCAGTCTCTCTCTCTCTCTCTCACCCAGTCCCTCTCTCTCTCTCGCCCCGACTCTTTCTCTCTCTCTCTCAACCAGTCCCTCTCTCTCTCTCTCAACCAGTCCCTCTCTCTCTCTCTCTCACTCAGTCTCTCTCTCTCTCTCACCCAGTCTCTCTCTGTCTCTCACCCAGTCTCTCTCTCTCTCTCACCCAGTCCCTCTCTCTCTCTCTCACCCAGACTCTTTCTCTCTCTCTCTCACCCAGTCTCTCTCTCTCTCTCTCTCACCCAGTCTCTCTCTCTCTCTCACCCAGTCCCTCTCTCTCTCTCTCACCCAGACTCTTTCTCTCTCTCTCTCACCCAGTCTCTCTCTCTCTCTCTCACCCAGTCTCTCTCTCTCTCTCTCTCTCACCCAGTCTCTCTCTCTCTCTCTCTCACCCAGTCCCTCTCTCTCTCTCGCCCCGACTCTTTCTCTCTCTCTCTCAACCAGTCCCTCTCTCTCTCTCTCAACCAGTCCGTCTCTCTCTCTCACCCAGTCCCTCTCTCTCTCTCCCCCAGTCCCTCTCTCTTTCTCTCACCCAGTCTCCCTCTCTCTCTCACTCAGTCTCTCTCTCTCTCTCACTCAGTCCCCCTCTGTCTCTCACCCAGTCCCTCTCTCTCTCTCACCCAGTCTCTCTCTTTCTCTCACCCAGTCCCTCTCTCTCTCTCTCACCCAGTCCCTCTCTCTCTCACTCAGTCTCTCTCTTTCTCTCACCCAGTCTCTCTCTCTCTCTCACCCAGTCTCTCTCTCTCTCTCACCCAGTCTCTCTCTCTCTCTCTCACTCAGTCTCTCTCTCTCTCTCTCACACTCAGTCTCTCTCTCTCTCTCTCTCCCCCAGTCCCCTCTCTCTCTCCCCCAGTCCCCTCTCTCTCTCCCCCAGTCCCCTCTCTCTCTCCCCCAGTCCCCTCTCTCTCTCTCTCACTCAGTCTCTCTCTCTCTCTCTCTCACACTCAGTCTCTCTCTCTCTCTCCCCCAGTCCCTCTCTCTCTCTCTCTCACCCAGTCTCTCTCTCTCTCACCTAGTCCCTCTCTCTCTCACTCAGTCTCTCTCTCTCTCTCTCTCTCTCACCCAGTCCCTCTCTCTCTCTCTCTCTCTCCCCCCAGTCCCTCTCTCTCTCTCCCCCAGTCTCTCTCTCTCTCTCTCTCTCACTCAGTCTCTCTCTCTCTCTCACACTCAGTCCCTCTCTCTCTCTCTCCCCCAGTCCCTCTCTCTCTTTCTCTCACCCAGTCTCTCTCTCTCTCTCCCCCCAGTCTCTCTCTCTCTCTATCTCACACTCAGTCTCTCTCTCTCTCTCTCCCCCAGTCCCTCTCTCTCTTTCTCTCACCCAGTCTCTCTCTCTCTCTCCCCCAGTCTCTCTCTCTCTCTCTCTCTCACTCAGTCTCTCTCTCACTCTCACACTCAGTCTCTCTCTCTCTCTCTCCCCCAGTCCCTCTCTCTCTTTCTCTCACCCAGTCTCTCTCTCTCTCTCCCCCAGTCTCTCTCTCTCTCTCTCTCACACTCAGTCTCTCTCTCTCTCTCCCCCAGTCTCTCTCTCTCTCTCTCTCTCACTCAGTCTCTCTCTCTCTCTCTCCCCCAGTCTCTCTCTCTCTCTCTCTCACACTCAGTCTCTCTCTCTCTCTCCCCCAGTCCCTCTCTCTCTCTCTCTCACCCAGCCCCTCTCTCTCTCTCTCTCTCTCACCCAGTCTCTCTCTCTCTCTCTCTCTCTCTCACCCAGTCCCTCTCTCTCTCTCGCCCCGACTCTTTCTCTCTCTCTCTCAACCAGTCCCTCTCTCTCTCTCTCAACCAGTCCCTCTCTCTCTCTCTCTCACTCAGTCTCTCTCTCTCTCTCACCCAGTCTCTCTCTGTCTCTCACCCAGTCTCTCTCTCTCTCTCACCCAGTCCCTCTCTCTCTCTCTCACCCAGACTCTTTCTCTCTCTCTCTCACCCAGTCTCTCTCTCTCTCTCTCTCACCCAGTCTCTCTCTCTCTCTCACCCAGTCCCACTCTCTCTCTCTCACCCAGACTCTTTCTCTCTCTCTCTCACCCAGTCTCTCTCTCTCTCTCTCACCCAGTCTCTCTCTCTCTCTCTCTCTCACCCAGTCTCTCTCTCTCTCTCTCTCACCCAGTCCCTCTCTCTCTCTCGCCCCGACTCTTTCTCTCTCTCTCTCAACCAGTCCCTCTCTCTCTCTCTCAACCAGTCCGTCTCTCTCTCTCACCCAGTCCCTCTCTCTCTCTCCCCCAGTCCCTCTCTCTTTCTCTCACCCAGTCTCCCTCTCTCTCTCACTCAGTCTCTCTCTCTCTCTCACTCAGTCCCCCTCTGTCTCTCACCCAGTCACTCTCTCTCTCTCACCCAGTCTCTCTCTTTCTCTCACCCAGTCCCTCTCTCTCTCTCTCACCCAGTCCCTCTCTCTCTCACTCAGTCTCTCTCTTTCTCTCACCCAGTCTCTCTCTCTCTCTCACCCAGTCTCTCTCTCTCTCTCTCACTCAGTCTCTCTCTCTCTCTCTCACACTCAGTCTCTCTCTCTCTCTCTCTCCCCCAGTCCCTCTCTCTCTCTCCCCCAGTCCCTCTCTCTCTTTCTCTCACCCAGTCTCTCTCTCTCTCTCCCCCAGTCTCTCTCTCTCTCTCTCTCACTCAGTCTCTCTCTCTCTCTCTCTCTCACACTCAGTCTCTCTCTCTCTCTCCCCCAGTCCCTCTCTCTCTCTCTCTCACCCAGTCTCTCTCTCTCTCACCTAGTCCCTCTCTCTCTCACTCAGTCTCTCTCTCTCTCTCTCTCTCTCACCCAGTCCCTCTCTCTCTCTCTCTCTCTCCCCCAGTCTCTCTCTCTCTCTCCCCCAGTCTCTCTCTCTCTCTCTCTCTCACTCAGTCTCTCTCTCTCTCTCACACTCAGTCTCTCTCTCTCTCTCTCCCCCAGTCCCTCTCTCTCTTTCTCTCACCCAGTCTCTCTCTCTCTCTCCCCCAGTCTCTCTCTCTCTCTATCTCACACTCAGTCTCTCTCTCTCTCTCTCCCCCAGTCCCTCTCTCTCTTTCTCTCACCCAGTCTCTCTCTCTCTCTCCCCCAGTCTCTCTCTCTCTCTCTCTCTCACTCAGTCTCTCTCTCACTCTCACACTCAGTCTCTCTCTCTCTCTCTCCCCCAGTCCCTCTCTCTCTTTCTCTCACCCAGTCTCTCTCTCTCTCTCCCCCCAGTCTCTCTCTCTCTCTCTCTCACACTCAGTCGCTCTCTCTCTCTCCCCCAGTCTCTCTCTCTCTCTCTCTCTCACTCAGTCTCTCTCTCTCTCTCTCCCCCAGTCCTCCCTCTCTCTCTCTCACACTCAGTCTCTCTCTCTCTCTCTCCCCCAGTCCCTCTCTCTCTCTCTCTCACCCAGCCCCTCTCTCTCTCTCTCTCTCTCACCCAGTCTCTCTCTCTCTCTCTCTCTCTCTCACCCAGTCCCTCTCTCTCTCTCTCACCCAGTCCCTCTCTCTCTCTCTCTCTCACCCAGTCTCTCTCTCTCTCTCTCTCTCTCACCCAGTCCCTCTCTCTCTCTCTCACCCAGTCTCTCTCTCTCTCTCTCTCTCTCTCTCTCACCCAGTCTCTCTCTCTCTCTCTCGCCCAGTCCCTCTCTCTCTCTCTCTCGCCCAGTCTCCCTCTCTCTCTCTCACCCAGTCCCTCTCTCTCTCTCACCCAGTCTCTCTCTCTCTCTCTCTCACTCAATCTCTCTCTCTCTCTCTCACTCAATCCCTCTCTCTCTCCCCCAGTGTCTCTCTCTCTCTCTCTCTCGCCCAGTCCCTCTCTCTCTCTCTCACCCAGTCTCTCTCTCTCTCTCTCTCTCACCCAGTCTCTCTCTCTCTCTCTCACTCAATCCCTCTCTCTCTCTCTCCCCCAGTCCCTCTCTCTCTCTCTCTCGCCCAGTCCCTCTCTCTCTCCCTCTACCTCATCCCCTCTCGCTCTCTCACCCAGTCCCTCTCACTCTCTCTCTCACCCATTCCCTCTCTCTCTCTCTCACCCAGTCCCTCTCTCTCTCTCTCTCACCCAGTTTCTCTCTCTCTCTCACCCAGTCCCTCGCTCTCTCTCTTGCCCAGTGCCTCTCTCTCTCTCCCTCTACCTCCTCTCTCTCTCTCTCTCACCCAGTCCCTCTCTCTCTCTCACCCAGTCCCTCTCTCTTTCTCTCACCCAGTCCCTCTCTCTCCCTCTACATCCTCTCTCTCTCTCTCTCATCTAGTCCCTCACTCTCTCTCTATCACCCAATCCCTCTCTCTCTCTCTCACCCAGTCTCTCTCTCTCTATCACCCAATCCCTCTCTCTCTCTCTCACCCAGTCTCTCTCTCTCTCTCACCCAGTCTCTCTCTCTCTCTCACCCAGTCTCTCTCTCTCTCTCTCACCCAGTCTCTCTCTCTCACCCAGACTCTCTCTCTCTCTCTCTCACCCAGTCTCTCTCTCTCACCCAGACTCTCTCTCTCTCTTTCACCCAGTCTCTCTCTCTCTCTCACCCAGTTTCTCTCTCTCTCTCACCCAGACTCTCTCTTTCTCTCTCTCACCCAGTCTCTCACTCTCTTTTTCTCTCACGCAGATTCTCTCTCTCTTTCTCACCCAGTCTCTCTCTCTCTCTCTCTCTCACCCAGTCCCTCTCTCTCTCTCACCCAGTCCCTCTCACTCTCTCTCTCACCCAGTCTCTCTCTCTCTCTCTCTCACCCAGTCTCTCTCTCTCTCTCACCCAGTCCCTCTCTCTCTCTCTCACCCAGTCCCTCTCTCTCTCTCTCACCCAGTCTCTCTCTCTCTCTCTCATCCAGTCCCTCTCTCTCTCTCACCCAGTCCCTCTCTCTCTCTCTCACCCAGTCCCTCTCTCTCTCTCTCTCTCACAGAGTCTCTCTCTCTCTCACCCAGTCCCTCTCTCTCTCTCTCACCCAGTCCCTCTCTCTCTCTCTCACCCAGTCTCTCTCTCTCTCTCACCCAGTCTCTCTCTCTCTCTCTTACCCAGTCACTCTCTCTCTCTCACCCAGTCTCTCTCTCTCTCTCTCAGCCAGTCTCTCTCTCTCTCTCTCTTACACAGTCCCTCTCTCTCTCTCTCACCCAGTCTCTCTCTCTCTCTCACCCAGTCCCTCTCTCTCTCTCTCACCCAGTCCCTCTCTCTCTCTCTCACCCAGTCTCCCTCTCTCTCTCACCCAGTCTCTCTCTCTCTCTCTTACCCAGTCACTCTCTCTCTCTCACCCAGTCTCTCTCTCTCTCACCCAGTCTCTCTCTCTCTCTCTCTTACACAGTCCCTCTCTCTCTCTCACCCAGTCTCTCTCTCTCTCTCACCCAGTCCCTCTCTCTCTCTCACCCATTCCCTCTCAC
Source organism: Carcharodon carcharias (assembly GCF_017639515.1). Taxonomy (NCBI): domain Eukaryota; kingdom Metazoa; phylum Chordata; class Chondrichthyes; order Lamniformes; family Lamnidae; genus Carcharodon; species Carcharodon carcharias. Next base: position 3,353,725 of record NW_024470665.1, on the reverse strand, counting down.
TCTCTCTCTCACCCAGTCTCTCTCTCTCTCTCTCACCCAGTCAATCTCTCTCTCTCCCTCACCCAGTCCCTCTCTCTCTCTCTCTCACCCAGTCCCTCTCTCTCTCTCTCACCCAGTCCCTCTCTCTCTCTCTCATCCAGTCCCTCTCTCTCTCTCTCTCTCTCACCCAGTCCCTCCCTCTCTCTCTCACGCAGTCCGTCTCTCTCTCTCTCTCACCCAGTCTCTCTCTCTCTCTCTCACCCAGTCCCTCCCGCTCTCTGTCACCCAGTCTCTCTCTCTCTCTCTCTCACCCAGTCTCTCTCTCTCTCTCTCACCCAGTCCCTCTCTCTCTCTCTCACCCATTCCCTCTCTCTCTCACCCAGTCTCTCTCTCTGTCTCTCTCTCACCCAGACCCTCTCTCTCTCTCTCACCCAGTCCCTCTCTCTCTCTCTCTCATCCAGTCCCTCACTCTCTCTCTATCACCCAATCCCTCTCTCTCTCTCTCACCCAGTCACTCTCTCTCTATCACCCAATCCCTCTCTCTCTCTCTCACCCAGTCTCTCTCTCTCTCTCACCCAGTCTCTCTTTCTCTCTCACCCAGTCTCTCTCTCTCTCTCACCCAGTCCCTCTCTCTCTCTCTCACCCAGTCTCTCTCTCTCTCTCACCCAGTTTCTCTCTCTCTCTCTCTCTCACCCATTCTCTCTCTCTCTCTCTCTCACCTAGTCTCTCTCTCTCACCCAGACTCTCTCTCTCTCTCTCTCACCCAGTCTCTCTCTCTCACCCAGACTCTCTCTCTCTCTCTCTCACTCAGTCTCTCTCTCTCTCTCACCCAGTTTCTCTCTCTCTCTCACGCAGACTCTCTCTCTCTCTCTCACCCAGTCCCTCTCTCTCTCTCTCTCACCCAGTCTCTCTCTCTCACCCAGACTCTCTCTCTCTCTCTCTCACCCAGTCTCTCTCTCTCTTTTTCTCTCACGCAGACTCTCTCTCTCTTTCTCACCCAGTCCCTCTCTCTCTCTCACCCAGTCTCTCTCTCTCTCTTTCTCAGCCAGTCTCTCTCTCTCTCTCTCTCTCACCCAGTCCCTCTCTCTCTCACCCAGTCCTTCTCTCTCTCTCCCACTTAGTCTCTCTCTCTCTCTCTCCCCCAGTCTCTCTCTTTCTCTCAGCCAGTCCCTCGCTCTCTCTCTTTCCCCCGTCTCTCTCTCTCTTTTTCTCTCACGCAGACTCTCTCTCTCTTTCTCACCCAGTCTCTCTCTCTCTCTCTCTCTCACCCAGTTCCCCCTCCCTCTCTCACCCAGTCTCTCCCTCTCTCTCTCTCACCCAGTCTCTCTCTCTCTCTCTCTCACCCAGTCCCTCTCTCTCTCTCTCACCCAGACTCTTTCTCTCTCTCTCTCACCCAGTCTCTCTCTCTCTCTCTCACCCAGTCTCTCTCTCTCTCTCACCCAGTCCCTCTCTCTCTCTCTCTCACACAGACTCTTTCTCTCTCTCTCTCACCCAGTCTCTCTCTCTCTCTCTCTCACCCAGTCTCTCTCTCTCTCTCTCTCACCCAGTCTCTCTCTCTCTCTCTCACCCAGTCCCTCTCTCTCTCTCGCCCCGACTCTTTCTCTCTCTCTCTCAACCAGTCCCTCTCTCTCTCTCTCAACCAGTCCCTCTCTCTCTCTCTCTCACTCAGTCTCTCTCTCTCTCTCACCCAGTCTCTCTCTGTCTCTCACCCAGTCTCTCTCTCTCTCTCACCCAGTCCCTCTCTCTCTCTCTCACCCAGACTCTTTCTCTCTCTCTCTCACCCAGTCTCTCTCTCTCTCTCTCTCACCCAGTCTCTCTCTCTCTCTCACCCAGTCCCTCTCTCTCTCTCTCACCCAGACTCTTTCTCTCTCTCTCTCACCCAGTCTCTCTCTCTCTCTCTCACCCAGTCTCTCTCTCTCTCTCTCTCTCACCCAGTCTCTCTCTCTCTCTCTCTCACCCAGTCCCTCTCTCTCTCTCGCCCCGACTCTTTCTCTCTCTCTCTCAACCAGTCCCTCTCTCTCTCTCAACCAGTCCGTCTCTCTCTCTCACCCAGTCCCTCTCTCTCTCTCCCCCAGTCCCTCTCTCTTTCTCTCACCCAGTCTCCCTCTCTCTCTCACTCAGTCTCTCTCTCTCTCTCACTCAGTCCCCCTCTGTCTCTCACCCAGTCCCTCTCTCTCTCTCACCCAGTCTCTCTCTCTCTCTCACCCAGTCCCTCTCTCTCTCTCTCACCCAGTCCCTCTCTCTCTCACTCAGTCTCTCTCTTTCTCTCACCCAGTCTCTCTCTCTCTCTCACCCAGTCTCTCTCTCTCTCTCACCCAGTCTCTCTCTCTCTCTCTCACACAGTCTCTCTCTCTCTCTCTCACACTCAGTCTCTCTCTCTCTCTCTCTCCCCCAGTCCCTCTCTCTCTCTCCCCCAGTCCCTCTCTCTCTTTCTCTCACCCAGTCTCTCTCTCTCTCTCCCCCAGTCTCTCTCTCTCTCTCTCTCACTCAGTCTCTCTCTCTCTCTCTCTCACACTCAGTCTCTCTCTCTCTCTCCCCCAGTCCCTCTCTCTCTCTCTCTCACCCAGTCTCTCTCTCTCTCACCTAGTCCCTCTCTCTCTCACTCAGTCTCTCTCTCTCTCTCTCTCTCTCACCCAGTCCCTCTCTCTCTCTCTCTCTCTCCCCCAGTCCCTCTCTCTCTCTCCCCCAGTCTCTCTCTCTCTCTCTCTCTCACTCAGTCTCTCTCTCTCTCTCACACTCAGTCCCTCTCTCTCTCTCTCCCCCAGTCCCTCTCTCTCTTTCTCTCACCCAGTCTCTCTCTCTCTCTCCCCCAGTCTCTCTCTCTCTCTCTATCTCACACTCAGTCTCTCTCTCTCTCTCTCCCCCAGTCCCTCTCTCTCTTTCTCTCACCCAGTCTCTCTCTCTCTCTCCCCCCAGTCTCTCTCTCTCTCTCTCTCTCTCTCAGTCTCTCTCTCACTCTCACGCTCTGTCTCTCTCTCTCTCTCTCCCCCAGTCCCTCTCTCTCTTTCTCTCACCCAGTCTCTCTCTCTCTCTCCCCCAGTCTCTCTCTCTCTCTCTCTCACACCCAGTCCCTCTCTCTCTCTCCCCCAGTCCCTCTCTCTCTTTCTCTCACCCAGTCTCTCTCTCCCCCAGTCTCTCTCTCTCTCTCTCTCACCCAGTCTCTCTCTCTCTCTCTCCCCCAGTCTCTCTCTCTCTCTCTCACACTCAGTCTCTCTCTCTCTCTCCCCCAGTCCCTCTCTCTCTCTCTCTCACCCAGCCCCTCTCTCTCTCTCTCTCTCTCACCCAGTCTCTCTCTCTCTCTCTCTCTCTCTCACCCAGTCCCTCTCTCTCTCTCTCACCCAGTCCCTCTCTCTCTCTCTCTCTCACCCAGACTCTCTCTCTCTCTCTCTCTCTCACCCAGTCCCTCTCTCTCTCTCTCACCCAGTCTCTCTCTCTCTCTCTCTCTCTCTCTCTCACCCAGTCTCTCTCTCTCTCTCTCGCCCAGTCCCTCTCTCTCTCTCTCTCGCCCAGTCTCCCTCTCTCTCTCTCACCCAGTCCCTCTCTCTCTCTCACCCAGTCTCTCTCTCTCTCTCTCTCACTCAATCCCTCTCTCTCTCTCTCACTCAATCCCTCTCTCTCTCCCCCAGGGTCTCTCTCTCTCTCTCTCTCGCCCAGTCCCTCTCTCTCTCTCTCACCCAGTCTCTCTCTCTCTCTCTCTCTCACCCAGTCTCTCTCTCTCTCTCTCACTCAATCCCTCTCTCTCTCTCTCCCCCAGTCCCTCTCTCTCTCTCTCTCGCCCAGTCCCTCTCTCTCTCCCTCTACCTCATCCCCTCTCGCTCTCTCACCCAGTCCCTCTCACTCTCTCTCTCACCCATTCCCTCTCTCTCTCTCTCACCCAGTCCCTCTCTCTCTCTCTCTCACCCAGTTTCTCTCTCTCTCTCACCCAGTCCCTCGCTCTCTCTCTTGCCCAGTGCCTCTCTCTCTCTCTCCCTCTACCTCCTCTCTCTCTCTCTCTCACCCAGTCCCTCTCTCTCTCTCACCCAGTCCCTCTCTCTTTCTCTCACCCAGTCCCTCTCTCTCCCTCTACATCCTCTCTCTCTCTCTCTCATCTAGTCCCTCACTCTCTCTCTATCACCCAATCCCTCTCTCTCTCTCTCACCCAGTCTCTCTCTCTCTATCACCCAATCCCTCTCTCTCTCTCTCACCCAGTCTCTCTCTCTCTCTCACCCAGTCTCTCTCTCTCTCTCACCCAGTCTCTCTCTCTCTCTCTCACCCAGTCTCTCTCTCTCACCCAGACTCTCTCTCTCTCTCTCTCACCCAGTCTCTCTCTCTCACCCAGACTCTCTCTCTCTCTTTCACCCAGTCTCTCTCTCTCTCTCTCACCCAGTTTCTCTCTCTCTCTCACCCAGACTCTCTCTTTCTCTCTCTCACCCAGTCTCTCACTCTCTTTTTCTCTCACGCAGATTCTCTCTCTCTTTCTCACCCAGTCTCTCTCTCTCTCTCTCTCTCTCACCCAGTCCCTCTCTCTCTCTCACCCAGTCCCTCTCACTCTCTCTCTCACCCAGTCTCTCTCTCTCTCTCTCTCACCCAGTCTCTCTCTCTCTCTCACCCAGTCCCTCTCTCTCTCTCTCACCCAGTCCCTCTCTCTCTCTCTCACCCAGTCTCTCTCTCTCTCTCTCATCCAGTCCCTCTCTCTCTCTCACCCAGTCCCTCTCTCTCTCTCTCACCCAGTCCCTCTCTCTCTCTCTCTCTCACAGAGTCTCTCTCTCTCTCACCCACTCCCTCTCTCTCTCTCTCACCCAGTCCCTCTCTCTCTCTCTCACCCAGTCTCTCTCTCTCTCTCACCCAGTCTCTCTCTCTCTCTCTTACCCAGTCACTCTCTCTCTCTCACCCAGTCTCTCTCTCTCTCTCTCAGCCAGTCTCTCTCTCTCTCTCTCTTACACAGTCCCTCTCTCTCTCTCTCACCCAGTCTCTCTCTCTCTCTCACCCAGTCCCTCTCTCTCTCTCTCACCCAGTCCCTCTCTCTCTCTCTCACCCAGTCTCTCTCTCTCTCTCACCCAGTCTCTCTCTCTCTCTCTTACCCAGTCACTCTCTCTCTCTCACCCAGTCTCTCTCTCTCTCACCCAGTCTCTCTCTCTCTCTCTCTTACACAGTCCCTCTCTCTCTCTCACCCAGTCTCTCTCTCTCTCTCACCCAGTCCCTCTCTCTCTCTCACCCATTCCCTCTCACTCTCTCTCTCACCCAGTCTCTCTCTCTCTCTCTCACCCAGTCAATCTCTCTCTCTCCCTCACCCAGTCCCTCTCTCTCTCTCTCTCACCCAGTCCCTCTCTCTCTCTCTCACCCAGTCCCTCTCTCTCTCTCTCACCCAGTCCCTCTCTCTCTCTCTCTCTCTCACCCAGTCCCTCCCTCTCTCTCTCACGCAGTCCGTCTCTCTCTCTCTCTCACCCAGTCTCTCTCTCTCTCTCTCACCCAGTCCCTCCCGCTCTCTGTCACCCAGTCTCTCTCTCTCTCTCTCTCACCCAGTCTCTCTCTCTCTCTCTCACCCAGTCCCTCTCTCTCTCTCTCACCCATTCCCTCTCTCTCTCACCCAGTCTCTCTCTCTGTCTCTCTCTCACCCAGACCCTCTCTCTCTCTCTCACCCAGTCCCTCTCTCTCTCTCTCTCATCCAGTCCCTCACTCTCTCTCTATCACCCAATCCCTCTCTCTCTCTCTCACCCAGTCACTCTCTCTCTATCACCCAATCCCTCTCTCTCTCTCTCACCCAGTCTCTCTCTCTCTCACCCAGTCTCTCTTTCTCTCTCACCCAGTCTCTCTCTCTCTCTCACCCAGTCCCTCTCTCTCTCTCTCTCCCAGTCTCTCTCTCTCTCACCCAGTCTCTCTCTCTCTCCCTCTCTCACCCATTCTCTCTCTCTCTCTCTCTCACCTAGTCTCTCTCTCTCACCCAGACTCTCTCTCTCTCTCTCTCACCCAGTCTCTCTCTCTCACCCAGACTCTCTCTCTCTCTCTCTCACTCAGTCTCTCTCTCTCTCTCACCCAGTTTCTCTCTCTCTCTCACGCAGACTCTCTCTCTCTCTCTCACCCAGTCCCTCTCTCTCTCTCTCTCACCCAGTCTCTCTCTCTCACCCAGACTCTCTCTCTCTCTCTCTCACCCAGTCTCTCTCTCTCTTTTTCTCTCACGCAGACTCTCTCTCTCTTTCTCACCCAGTCCCTCTCTCTCTCTCACCCAGTCTCTCTCTCTCTCTTTCTCAGCCAGTCTCTCTCTCTCTCTCTCTCTCACCCAGTCCCTCTCTCTCTCACCCAGTCCTTCTCTCTCTCTCCCACTTAGTCTCTCTCTCTCTCTCTCCCCCAGTCTCTCTCTTTCTCTCAGCCAGTCCCTCGCTCTCTCTCTTTCCCCCGTCTCTCTCTCTCTTTTTCTCTCACGCAGACTCTCTCTCTCTTTCTCACCCAGTCTCTCTCTCTCTCTCTCTCTCACCCAGTTCCCCCTCCCTCTCTCACCCAGTCTCTCCCTCTCTCTCTCTCACCCAGTCTCTCTCTCTCTCTCTCTCACCCAGTCCCTCTCTCTCTCTCTCACCCAGACTCTTTCTCTCTCTCTCTCACCCAGTCTCTCTCTCTCTCTCTCACCCAGTCTCTCTCTCTCTCTCACCCAGTCCCTCTCTCTCTCTCTCTCACACAGACTCTTTCTCTCTCTCTCTCACCCAGTCTCTCTCTCTCTCTCTCTCACCCAGTCTCTCTCTCTCTCTCTCTCACCCAGTCTCTCTCTCTCTCTCTCACCCAGTCCCTCTCTCTCTCTCGCCCCGACTCTTTCTCTCTCTCTCTCAACCAGTCCCTCTCTCTCTCTCTCAACCAGTCCCTCTCTCTCTCTCTCTCACTCAGTCTCTCTCTCTCTCTCACCCAGTCTCTCTCTGTCTCTCACCCAGTCTCTCTCTTTCTCTCACCCAGTCCCTCTCTCTCTCTCTCACCCAGACTCTTTCTCTCTCTCTCTCACCCAGTCTCTCTCTCTCTCTCTCTCACCCAGTCTCTCTCTCTCTCTCACCCAGTCCCTCTCTCTCTCTCTCACCCAGACTCTTTCTCTCTCTCTCTCACCCAGTCTCTCTCTCTCTCTCTCACCCAGTCTCTCTCTCTCTCTCTCTCTCACCCAGTCTCTCTCTCTCTCTCTCTCACCCAGTCCCTCTCTCTCTCTCGCCCCGACTCTTTCTCTCTCTCTCTCAACCAGTCCCTCTCTCTCTCTCTCAACCAGTCCATCTCTCTCTCTCACCCAGTCCCTCTCTCTCTCTCCCCCAGTCCCTCTCTCTTTCTCTCACCCAGTCTCCCTCTCTCTCTCACTCAGTCTCTCTCTCTCTCTCACTCAGTCCCCCTCTGTCTCTCACCCAGTCCCTCTCTCTCTCTCACCCAGTCTCTCTCTCTCTCACCCAGTCTCTCTCTTTCTCTCACCCAGTCCCTCTCTCTCTCTCTCACCCAGTCCCTCTCTCTCTCACTCAGTCTCTCTCTTTCTCTCACCCAGTCTCTCTCTCTCTCTCACCCAGTCTCTCTCTCTCTCTCACCCAGTCTCTCTCTCTCTCTCTCACTCAGTCTCTCTCTCTCTCTCTCACACTCAGTCTCTCTCTCTCTCTCTCTCCCCCAGTCCCTCTCTCTCTCTCCCCCAGTCCCTCTCTCTCTTTCTCTCACCCAGTCTCTCTCTCTCTCTCCCCCAGTCTCTCTCTCTCTCTCTCTCACTCAGTCTCTCTCTCTCTCTCTCACACTCAGTCTCTCTCTCTCTCTCCCCCAGTCCCTCTCTCTCTCTCTCTCACCCAGTCTCTCTCTCTCTCACCTAGTCCCTCTCTCTCTCACTCAGTCTCTCTCTCTCTCTCTCTCTCTCACCCAGTCCCTCTCTCTCTCTCTCTCTCTCCCCCAGTCCCTCTCTCTCTCTCCCCCAGTCTCTCTCTCTCTCTCTCTCTCACTCAGTCTCTCTCTCTCTCTCACACTCAGTCCCTCTCTCTCTCTCTCCCCCAGTCCCTCTCTCTCTTTCTCTCACCCAGTCTCTCTCTCTCTCTCCCCCAGTCTCTCTCTCTCTCTATCTCACACTCAGTCTCTCTCTCTCTCTCTCCCCCAGTCCCTCTCTCTCTTTCTCTCACCCAGTCTCTCTCTCTCTCTCCCCCAGTCTCTCTCTCTCTCTCTCTCTCACTCAGTCTCTCTCTCACTCTCACACTCAGTCTCTCTCTCTCTCTCTCCCCCAGTCCCTCTCTCTCTTTCTCTCACCCAGTCTCTCTCTCTCTCTCCCCCAGTCTCTCTCTCTCTCTCTCTCACACTCAGTCTCTCTCTCTCTCTCTCCCCCAGTCCCTCTCTCTCTTTCTCTCACCCAGTCTCTCTCTCTCTCTCCCCCAGTCTCTCTCTCTCTCTCTCTCTCACTCAGTCTCTCTCTCTCTCTCTCCCCCAGTCTCTCTCTCTCTCTCTCTCACACTCAGTCTCTCTCTCTCTCTCCCCCAGTCCCTCTCTCTCTCTCTCTCACCCAGCCCCTCTCTCTCTCTCTCTCTCTCACCCAGTCTCTCTCTCTCTCTCTCTCTCTCTCACCCAGTCCCTCTCTCTCTCTCTCACCCAGTCCCTCTCTCTCTCTCTCTCTCACCCAGTCTCTCTCTCTCTCTCTCTCTCTCTCTCACCCAGTCCCTCTCTCTCTCTCTCACCCAGTCTCTCTCTCTCTCTCTCTCTCTCTCTCTCACCCAGTCTCTCTCTCTCTCTCTCGCCCAGTCCCTCTCTCTCTCTCTCTCGCCCAGTCTCCCTCTCTCTCTCTCACCCAGTCCCTCTCTCTCTCTCACCCAGTCTCTCTCTCTCTCTCTCTCACTCAATCCCTCTCTCTCTCTCTCACTCAATCCCTCTCTCTCTCCCCCAGGGTCTCTCTCTCTCTCTCTCTCGCCCAGTCCCTCTCTCTCTCTCTCACCCAGTCTCTCTCTCTCTCTCTCTCTCACCCAGTCTCTCTCTCTCTCTCTCACTCAATCCCTCTCTCTCTCTCTCCCCCAGTCCCTCTCTCTCTCTCTCTCGCCCAGTCCCTCTCTCTCTCCCTCTACCTCATCCCCTCTCGCTCTCTCACCCAGTCCCTCTCACTCTCTCTCTCACCCATTCCCTCTCTCTCTCTCTCACCCAGTCCCTCTCTCTCTCTCTCTCACCCAGTTTCTCTCTCTCTCTCACCCAGTCCCTCGCTCTCTCTTGCCCAGTGTCTCTCTCTCTCTCTCCCTCTACCTCCTCTCTCTCTCTCTCTCACCCAGTCCCTCTCTCTCTCTCACCCAGTCCCTCTCTCTTTCTCTCACCCAGTCCCTCTCTCTCCCTCTACATCCTCTCTCTCTCTCTCTCATCTAGTCCCTCACTCTCTCTCTATCACCCAATCCCTCTCTCTCTCTCTCACCCAGTCTCTCTCTCTCTATCACCCAATCCCTCTCTCTCTCTCTCACCCAGTCTCTCTCTCTCTCTCACCCAGTCTCTCTCTCTCTCTCACCCAGTCTCTCTCTCTCTCTCTCACCCAGTCTCTCTCTCTCACCCAGACTCTCTCTCTCTCTTTCACCCAGTCTCTCTCTCTCACCCAGACTCTCTCTCTCTCTTTCACCCAGTCTCTCTCTCTCTCTCACCCAGTTTCTCTCTCTCTCTCACCCAGACTCTCTCTTTCTCTCTCTCACCCAGTCTCTCACTCTCTTTTTCTCTCACGCAGATTCTCTCTCTCTTTCTCACCCAGTCTCTCTCTCTCTCTCTCTCTCTCACCCAGTCCCTCTCTCTCTCACCCAGTCCTTCTCTCTCTCTCTCACTTAGTCTCTCTCTCTCTCTCTCCCCCAGTCTCTCTCTTTCTCTCACCCAGTCCCTCGCTCTCTCTCTTTCACCCAGTCTCTCTCTCTCTTTTTCTCTCACACAGACTCTCTCTCTCTTTCTCACCCAGTCTCTCTCTCTCTCTCTCTCTCACCCAGTCTCTCTCTCTCTCCCTCACCCAATCTCTCTCTCTCCGTCTCACCCAGTTCCCCCTCCCTCTCTCACCCTGTTTCTCTCTCTCTCTCTCTCACCCAGTCCCTCTCCCTCTCTCTCTCACTCAGTCCCTCTCTGTCTCTCTCACCCTGTCCCTCTCACTCTCATCCAGTCCCCTCATCTCTCTCTCTCCCTCATCCAATGCCCCCCCTATCTCTCTCTCTCTCACCAATTCTCTCTCTCTCTCTCACCCAGTTCCTCTCTCTCTCTCTCACCCAGTCCCTCTCTCTCCTTCTCATCTTGTCCCTCTCTCTCTCTCTCTCACCCAGTCTCTCTCTCTCACCCAGTCTCTCTCTCTCTCTCACCCAGTCTCTCTCTCTCACCCAGTCTCTCTCTCTCTACCTCATCCCCTCTCGCTCTCTCACCCAGTCTCTCTCGCTCTCTCACCCAGTCTCTCTCTCTCTGTCACCCAGTCCCTCTCTCTCTGACTCTCTCACCAAGTCTCTCTCTCTCTCTCTCTCTCTCTCTCACCCAGTCTCTCTCTCTCTCGCCCTCTCTTTCACTCTCACGCCCTCTCTCTCTTTCACCCAGTCTCTCTCGCTCTTTCTCTTACCCAGTCTCTCTCTCTCTCACCCAGTCTCTTTCTGTCTCTCTCACCCAGTCCCTCTCTCTCTCTCTCACCCAGTCCCTCTCTCCCTCTCACACACCCAGTACAACTCTCTCTCTCACACAGTCCC
>NW_024470665.1:3323112-3338112 GCF_017639515.1 Carcharodon carcharias | reverse complement strand
TGTGTGTGAGTGTGTGTGTGTGAGTATGTGTGTGTGAGTGAGTATGTGTGTGTGTGTGAGTATGTGTGTGTGAGTGTGTGTGTGTGAGTATGTGTGTGTGAGTGAGTATGTGTGTGTGAGTGAGTATGTGTGTGTGTATGTGTGTGTGAGTGAGTGTGTGTGTGTGAGTATGTGTGTGTGAGTGAGTGTGTGTGTGTGAGTATGTGTGTGTGAGTGAGTATGTGTGTGTGAGTGAGTATGTGTGTGTGAGTATGTGTGTGTGAATGTGCGTATGTGAGCGAATGAGAGTGTGTGAGTGTCTGTGCATGTATGTGTGTGTGTGTGAGAGAGTGTGTGTGTTGTGTGCGTGTGTGTGTTTGTGTGTGTGCCTGTGAGAGTGTGCGTGTGTGTGAGTGTTTGTGTGTGAGAGTAAGGGAGTTTGTCTGTGTGAGCGTGTGTGTGTGAGAGTGTGTGTTTGTGAGTGTGTGTGTTAGTGTGAGTATGTATGTGTGAGTGTGTATGTGAGTGTGTGTATGTGTCTTTGTGTGCGTGTGAATGTGTGTGCACGTGTATTTGAGTGAGTGAGTGTGTGTATGTGTCTTTGTGTGCGTGTGAATGTGTGTGCACGTGTATTTGAGTGAGTGAGTGTGTGTATGTGTCTTTGTGTGTGTGAATGTGTGTGCACGTGTATGTGAGTGAGTGACCGTGTGTGTGTGCATGTTAGTGTGAGTATGTGTGTAAGTACATGACAGTGTGTGTATATGAGTGTGCGAACATATCGCCTTCTTTAGTCCCTGCCTTCCTAGCTAAACACTGTGGACTCTGACTAGACTCCCACAGGGACAAAGACAGACACTGACAGAACACACACATCCACATACACACACACACTCTCACTCTCTCACAGACACACACACAGCTCTGTACAGAAGCTCAAGACCATCCAGGACAAAGCAGCCCCGCTTGAATGACACCCCATCCACAAACATTCACTCCCTCCACCACCGACACACAGTAGCAGCAGTGTGTGTACCATCTACAAGATGCACTGCAGCAACTCACCAAGGCTCCTTCGACAGCACCTTCCAAACCCACGACCTCTACCATCTAGAAGGACAAGGGCAGCAGACACATGGGGAACACCCCCACCTGGAAGTTCCCCTCCAAGTCACTCACCATCCTGACTTGGAAATATATCGGCCGTTCCTTCACTGTCGCTGGGTCAAAATCCTGGAACTCCCTCCCTAACAGCGCTGTGGGTGTACCTACACCACACGGGACAAAATCCTGGAACTCCCTCCCTAACAGCACTGTGGGTGTACCTACACCACATGGACAAAATCCTGGAACTCCCTCCCTAACAGCGCTGTGGGTGTACCTACACCACACGGGACAAAATCCTGGAACTCCCTCCCTAACAGCGCTGTGGGTGTACCTACACCACATGGACAAAATCCTGGAACTCCCTCCCTAACAGCGCCGTGGGTGTACCTACACCACATGGACAAAATCCTGGAACTCCCTCCCTAACAGCGCTGTGGGTGTACCTACACCACACGGGACAAAATCCTGGAACTCCCTCCCTAACAGCGCTGTGGGTGTACCTACACCACATCGACAAAATCCTGGAACTCCCTCCCTAACAGCGCTGTGGGTGTACCTACATCACAGGGACAAAATCCTGGAACTCCCTCCCTAACAGCACTGTGGGTGTACCTACACCACATGGACAAAATCCTGGAACTCCCTCCCTAACAGCACTGTGGGTGTACCTACACCACAGGGGACAAAATCCTGGAACTCCCTCCCTAACAGCACTGTGGGTGTACCTACACCACAGGGGACAAAATCCTGGAACTCCCTCCCTAACAGCACTGTGGGTGTACCTACACCACACGGACAAAATCCTGGAACTCCCTCCCTAACAGCACCGTGGGTGTACCTACACCACAGGGATTGCAGCGGTTCAAGAAGGCAGCTCACCCAACACCTTCTCAAGGGGCAATTAGAGATGGGGCAATAAATGCTGGGCCCAGCCAGCGAAGCCCACATCCTGTGAATGAATTTGAGAAATAGATGCAGTGGAGTTAATGCTGGTTTCCGAAGTGATCAGAGATTGCTGGTGTTCGGTCAGATAGAAACCAAACACTTTAGCACTTGCACCGTGTAATAAATTAGCTGACAGACCAAAAACTGCCTTGAAGGAGGAAGGTGAGCCAGTAATGAGCAATAACCGTGGGATATTGGACCGTGATAACATTATTAAGGATCACATTGTCAGTCAGTCATCAATCAGGTCAGGATGCAGAACCACAGGGTTAAGTGTCAACTTTACTGAGACCTGATCAAATATATTACCAGTCGTGGGGGATTTACATCGATAGAATCTTACAGGCCAGGAGGAGGCCATTCAGCCCATCTTGTCTGTGCTGGCTCTTTGACAGATCTATCGGGTTAGCCCCCACTCTCCCCCCACCTGCTTGTTCCCCACCAGCCCTGCAAATCCAACACCCCCACCCCCAACCAACCCCCCCTCCCTTCAAACATGACTCAGGAAAGAGAAAACTCGCTTAGGCTTTTGCTAAATACTGTTTCTTCCACACGCCACTCCCCTCCCACCGCCAATCCCATCACTGACCCCACCCCAACCCCCCCCCACCCAAACCCGCTACCGCACCCAGCTCCGATCTCCCCACCGGCACCCTCCCCTCCCCCATCCCCACCCCCACCCCCACCCCCATCCCCACCCAGACTCCACCACCAACCCCCCCCCCACGCTGCCCAGCGCCAACAATGGGAAGAGAAACACACTGGGAAAGAACTTGTCTTTTCAATTCGAGGTCAGTTAACGTTTCATATAGAGCTTTACAAGATGATGACAGGTTTAGATAATGGAACAAGAGGGAGAGGGAGAGAGAGAGAGGCAAACAGCGAGAGGGAGACAGGCAGACAGAGAGGGAGAGAGAGAGAGGCAAACAGCGAGAGAGAGACAGGCAGACAGAGAGGGAGAGAGAGAGAGGCAAACAGCGAGAGAGAGACAGGCAGACAGAGAGGGAGAGAGAGAGAGGCGAACAGCGAGAGAGAGACAGGCAGACAGAGAGGGAGAGAGAGAGAGGCAAACAGCGAGAGAGAGACAGGCAGACAGAGAGGGAGAGAGAGAGAGAGGCAAACAGCGAGAGAGAGACAGGCAGACAGAGAGGGAGAGAGAGAGAGACAAACAGCGAGAGAGAGACAGGCAGACAGAGAAATAGCATCAGGCAGACAGAAGGAGTGAGAGGGACAGGCAGACAAAGAGAGAGACAGGCAGACAGAGAGAGAGACAGGCAGACAGAAAGAGAGAGAGACAGGCAGACAGAAAGAGAGAGAGACAGGCAGACAGAGAGCGACAGTCAGACAGACAAATAGCGTCAGGCAGACAGAGGGAGTGAGAGGGACAGGCAGACAGAGAGAGAGACAGGCGGACAGAAAGAGAGAGAGAGAGAGACAGGCAGACAGAGAGAGAGACAGGCAGACAGAGAGAAAGAGAGAGGCAGACAGAGAGAGAGAGAGAGGCAGACAGAGAGAGAGGCAGACAGAGAGAGAGACAGGCAGACAGAAAGAGAGAGAGAGGCAGACAGAGAGAGAGGCAGACAGAGAGAGAGACAGGCAGACAGAAAGAGAGAGAGAGGCAGACAGAGAGAGAGACAGACAGAGAGAAAGAGAGAGAGAGAGACAGGCAGACAGAGAGAGAGAGACAGGCAGACAGAGAGAGAGAGAGAGGCAGACAGAGAGAAAGAGAGAGGCAGACAGAGAGAGAGAGACAGGCAAACAGAGAGAGAGAGACAGGTCGACAGAGAGAGACAGGCAGACAGAAAGAGAGAGAGAGAGACAGGCAGACAGAGAGAGAGAGAGGCAGACAGAGAGAAAGAGAGAGGCAGACAGAGAGAGAGAGACAGGCAAACAGAGAGAGAGAGACAGGTCGACAGAGAGAGACAGGCAGACAGAGAGAGAGAGAGACAGACAGACACAGAAAGAGAGAGAGGCAGACAGTGAGAGAGAATTGCAGACAGAGAGAGAGAGACGGGCAGACAGAGAGAGAGAGACAGGCAGACAGAAAGAGAGAGAGGCAGACAGTGAGAGAGAATTGCAGACAGAGAGAGAGGCAGACAGTGAGAGAGAATTGCAGACAGAGAGAGAGAGACAGGCAGACAGAGAGAGAGAGAGAGACAGGCAGACAGAAAGAGAGAGAGGCAGACAGTGAGAGAGAATTGCAGACAGAGAGAGAGGCAGACAGTGAGAGAGAATTGCAGACAGAGAGAGAGAGACGGGCAGACAGAGAGAGAGAGAGACAGGCAGACAGAAAGAGAGAGAGGCAGACAGTGAGAGAGAATTGCAGACAAAGAGAGAGGCAGACAGTGAGAGAGAATTGCAGACAGAGAGAGAGAGGAACAGGCAGACAGAGAGAGACAGGCAGACAGAGAGAGTCAGGCAGACAGAAAGAGAGAGAGACAGGCAGACAGAGAGACAGAGTGAGAGACAGGCAGACAGAGAGAGAGAGATAGAGATAAAAAGAGAAAGAGAGACAGAAAGAGAGAGAGAGAGAGAGACAGGGAGAGCAAGACAGGAGAGGAGAAAAGAGATAGAGAGAGAAAGAGAGAGAGAGAGAGAGAGAGAGAGAGAGAGAAACAGGCAGAGAGAGACAGAGATAAAAAGGGAGACGGCGGTAATGTCTGGACTATAACCCAGAGGCCCGGGCTGATTCTCCTGTGGGACCCGGGTTCAGATCCCACCCCTTCGGCCGGTGGAATTTAAATTCAGCTTAAATAAAACCTGGAACTGAGAGCGAGTCAGGGAGACGGTGACCGTGAAACTATCCACCGATTGTTGCAAAAGCCCCATCCGGCTCGGTAACGTCCCTTGAGGGAGGGAAGTCCGCCCGTCCTTACTCGGTCTGGCCGACACGTGACTCCAGACCCCACGCGGCCCATGCGTGGCTGCCCCTTAACCGCTCCTGAAATGACCGGGCAAGAGACGCAGCTCAAGGGGGCACTTGGGGGATGGGCAACAAAGGGAGGCCTGAACAGAGAGAGGCCCCCATCCCATGGAAGGAGGTATAAAGATCAGGGAGACAAAGAGAAGCTGTTGCCATGAGCTGATGGTACAAGGTCTGGGGGGGGGGGAAACAGATTGCATCTTGTGGGCAGGGGAGGAGGAACTTTTTTTACCCAGCGAGCGGTGATGAGCTGGAGCTCGCTGCCCGCGAGGAGGGTGGGAGCGGAGGCGGTGAACGATTTCAAGAGGAAATTGGACGGACGCTTGAGGGGAAACAAAATCGCAGGGGACACGGTGGGGATGGAGTGGGAGGAATGGGACTGAGCGGATTGCTCCGCAGAGGGACAGCACGGAGTCGATGGGCCGGATGCCCCTGGAATGACTCCGTTAATATCTGGAAAATGACATTTGACGAAAAGGGGCTGTGGGTTTGAAATGAAACAAGCCGTCCGTTCCAGCCGGCAGTTGGCTTACTTCAGGCTGGTTGAAAACAGAAAATCATTTGCTTTCGGGTTTCGCCTGAAACGCCAGCACATCTCAACATTACATCAACAAAGCGTCACTTGAAAGGCATCGGGCTCAACCCTAGGCGAGAAAGGGGATCGAGGTCTGAAGAAATAGCTCAAACCTAAAGGGGGAGGTGTCACCCGAGGCTGTAAAGACCTTTTCACAGAGTGTCACCAGCACAGCAAGAGGCCGTTCAGCCCGTCTGCTCCGTGCTGTGTTTAACCTGCTCCACACCAGCCTCCTCCCACCGCCCCCCCTACTCTCCATCCCACCCCATTCCCATATCCTTCTGTTCCTTTCTCTCCCCCTCACGTGTTTATCCAGCTTCCCCCTTAAACACAATCGACGCTATTCACCTCGACCACTCCCTGTGGGAGTGAGTCCCACATTCTCCCCCACTCTCTGGGTAAAGAGGTTTCTCCTGAATTCCCCCATTGGGTTTATTGGTGATGATCTCATATCGATGGTCCCTGGCTGTGGTCTCACTCCGACAAGTGGAAACATCTTCTCTATGTCTACCCCATCGAAACCCTTTCAACAGTTTAAAGACCTCAATCAGGTCACCCTCTCAGCCTTCTCTTTTCTAGAGAAAAGAGCCCCAGCCTGTTCAGACGTTCCTGATAGTAAAAACCTTTTAGTTCTAGTATCATTGAAGTAAATTTTTTTGCACCTTCTCCAGCACCTCAATATCCTTTTCATAATACAGAGACCAGAACTGTGCACAGTGCTCCTAGTGTGGTCTAACCAAGGGATATGGAGACCGGAACTGTGCACAGTGCTCCCAGTGTGGTCTAACCAAGGGATATGGAGACCGGAACTGTGCACAGTGCTCCCAGTGTGGTCTAACCAAGGGATATGGAGACCGGAACTGTGCACAGTGCTCCCAGTGTGGTCTAACCAAGGGATATGGAGACCGGAACTGTGCACAGTGCTCCCAGTGTGGTCTAACCAAGGTATATGGAGACCGGAACTGTGCACAGTGCTCCCGGTGTGGTCTAACCAAGGGATATGGAGACCGGAACTGTGCACACTGCTACCAGTGTGGTCTAACCAAGGGATATGGAGACCGGAACTGTGCACATTGCTCCCAGTGTGGTCTAACCAAGGGATATGGAGACTGGAACTGTGCACAGTGCTCCCAGTGTGGTCTAACCAAGGGATACGGAGACCGGACCTGTGCACAGTGCTCCCTGTGTGGTCTAACCAAGGGATATGGGGACCGGAACTGTGCACAGTACTCCAGGTGTGGTCTAATCAAGGGATATGGAGACTGGAACAGTGCGCAGTGCTCCCAGTGTGGTCTAACCAAGGGATACGGAGACTGGAACTGTGCACAGTGCTCCCAGTGTGGTCTAACCAAGGGATATGGAGACTGGAACTGTGCACAGTGCTCCCAGTGTGGTCTAACCAAGGGATATGGAGACTGGAACTGTGCACAGTGCTCCCAGTGTGATCTAACCAAGGGATATGGAGACCGGAACTGTGCACAGTGCTCCCAGTGTGGTCTAAGCGAGGCTCGATGCAAGTTTAACATAAATCCTCCATTTTGACGATTCAGTACCTCTGGGGAGGAGGTCTTAGCTGGCTCTCTTTCGTGTCCTTAGTAACCTCCGTGTCGCTGGCGCCTGTGATGCGTTGGCAGTAATGGAATGGGGAAACGAAGTGCCTCTCACCTTGAGTATCTTTATCAGGTTCGTTACTGGCTTGTGGAGGCTGTGAGACTGGTCCGGGCTGGATAAGGTGAGCAGGCTGTCAGGCAGGCTTAGGCCTTTGAAGTGCTAACTAACCAGGCCGGTTGCTGTGCACCCTCCAGTAAAGTGCAGCAGTTTCAAATGAGCTCAAACTCGTGTCCGGAAAGGCTTCTCGCTGCTTTTAATGTTGAAACCTCAAGGACTGTGATGTCAGCAGCGGCAGACACTAATGAACCCCAAACGCTTACCGCGAAACCATTTCCCTTGACTCTCAATCGTTCCCCCCTTCTGCATTAAAGGTGTTGGTCTTAATTTCACAAGAGGAGGTTTTCCTAACTTAACGTGGTCAGAAACAGGAGCGGGAGTTGGCCATTCTGCCCCTCGAGCCTGATCTCCACACCCCCCCCCAAATGTCAACACTATCGTGACTGGTCTCCTACCTCAACTCCCCCTTCCCGCCCAACAACCCATCAGCCTCGGTATATGGAGACCGGAACTGTGCACAGTGCTCCCAGTGTGGTCTAACCAAGGGATATGGAGACCGGAACTGCGCACAGCGCTCCCAGTGTGGTCTAACCAAGGGATATGGAGACTGGAACTGTGCACAGTGCTCCCAGTGTGGTCTAACCAAGGGATATGAAGACCGGAACTGTGCACAGTGCTCCCAGTGTGATCTAACCAAGGGATATGGAGAGTGGAACTGTGCACAGTGCTCCCAGTATGGTCTAACCAAGGGATATGGAGAGTGGAACTGTGCACAGTGCTCCCAGTGTGGTCTAACCAAGGGATATGGAGACCAGAACTGTACACAGTGCTCCCAGTGTGGTCTAACCAAGGGATATGGAGACCGGAACTGTGCACAGTGCTCCCAGTGTGGTCTAACCAAGGGATATGGAGAGTGGAACTGTGCACAGTGCTCCCAGTGTGGTCTAACCAAGGGATATGGAGACCAGAACTGTGCACAGTGCTCCCAGTGTGGTCTAACCAAGGGATATGGAGACCGGAACTGTGCACAGTGCTCCCAGTGTGGTCTAACCAAGGGATATGGAGACCGGAACTGCGCACAGCGCTCCCAGTGTGGTCTAACCAAGGGATATGGAGACTGGAACTGTGCACAGTGCTCCCAGTGTGGTCTAACCAAGGGATATGAAGACCGGAACTGTGCACAGTGCTCCCAGTGTGATCTAACCAAGGGATATGGAGAGTGGAACTGTGCACAGTGCTCCCAGTATGGTCTAACCAAGGGATATGGAGAGTGGAACTGTGCACAGTGCTCCCAGTGTGGTCTAACCAAGGGATATGGAGACCAGAACTGTACACAGTGCTCCCAGTGTGGTCTAACCAAGGGATATGGAGACCGGAACTGTGCACAGTGCTCCCAGTGTGGTCTAACCAAGGGATATGGAGACTGGAACTGTGCACAGTGCTCCCAGTGTGGTCTAACCAAGGGATATGGAGACCAGAACTGTACACAGTGCTCCCAGTGTGGTCTAACCAAGGGATATGGAGACCGGAACTGTGCACAGTGCTCCCAGTGTGGTCTAACCAAGGGATATGGAGAGTGGAACTGTGCACAGTGCTCCCAGTGTGGTCTAACCAAGGGATACGGAGACCGGAACTGTGCACAGTGCTCCCAGTGTGGTCTAACCCAGGGATACGGAGACTGGAACTGTGCACAGTGCTCCCAGTGTGGTCTAACCAAGGGATATGGAGACCGGAACTGTGCACAGTGCCCCCAGTGTGGTCTTGAATATACCAGACGACGGACACCCACAGCTTCCCCAGGGGGTGGGGGTGGGGGTGGGGGTGGGGGGTGGTGGGGGGGAGGGTGTGGGGGGTGGTAGAGAATCCCCAAGATTCACAACCCTCCGAGTGAGGACATTCCTCCTCGTCTACACCCAAAATGGCCGACCCCCTTGCCCCAGCGATGGTGATGCTCGCCCCCCCCTTCCCACCCATCCCTCCCCCTCCTCCCTCCCCTTCCCCCTCCCCACCCCCCAAATTCTCCGAGAGGGGTTTTATACGTCTGCAGAGCCCCTCGAAACGTGCGAGGCTAAGGTCAGAGGTCAGGGGTCCCAGGGGGTGGGGGATTCGATCAAAGCTTCGAAGATATTCAAGGGGGGGAGCAGGTAAGGGTCGGCAGGGAGGAAGTGTCCCCCCCAACCCCCCCCGCCGGTGGAGGGGAGTCGAGGGCTCGGTGGGGGGTGGGGGGGGTATGGGGGAGGGGCAGAGTCTAAAAAATGAGCGGCAGCCCTTTCAGGGGTGAAATTAGTGGTGGGTGGGGGGGGGGGGGGGACACTCCCACGCAGAAAGGGGTAAGGGGTGGGAGAAATTTGAACGCGGGCAATCGGTCAAGACCACGGTGGGTTCAAGAGGGCAGCTCCTCAGTGCCTTCTGAAGGGAGCAGTCAGGGGTGGGCAATAGGTGCTGTCCCGGCCAGCGACGCCCACATTCCCCACGAACAAATAGGGGGGAAAATAATCGTTTTGAGGTGGGTTTGGGGGTAAAGGCGGGGGGGTGGGGGGGCGGTGGGTAGGGGTTTGTGTGTGTGTGTGTGTGTGTGTGTGTGTGTGTATGTGTGTGTGTGTGTGTGTGTGTGTGTGTGGAGTTAGGTCACAGGTCAGCCGCGATGTCATGGACGAAGGGCTGGAGAGGGGCTGAATGGCCTCCGCGTTCCAAGCCCGTCTGGAACGCTCGGCCGAGCGGGGGCTTTCCCTGCCGCTCTTGGCCGACCATTCAGGCCGCGTCGGCTGAGGCAGCCTTGACTTGAGGTGGACCTTGCCTGCATTCGACTGGCGCCGCTAGAGAGAGAGAAAGAGAGAGAGAGAGAGAGAGAGAGAGAGAGAGCAGCTCAACTTTCCCCGTCTAAGCTCACTGCGCGGCTGGATGAAGATAGGGGCCCTCGGCGGGCAAACGATCTATTGACGGGTGCGCTAAAAAAGAAATGGAAGGGCAAAAAAAATCCTACCCACCCCCCCTCCCAACCCCCACCTCCCCCACCTCCCCCACCTCCCTCCCAGGGCCAATCCCAGAACCTGCCCGTGGGGAGCCAATCCCTTGTCCCTGGTCCAGTTGCATTTTGGATTTTGTAAATGACATGTTGGGACATCCTGGGGTTGGAGAGATGGCCAGGGTGGGGGGTGGGGTGGTGGGAGGCTGTGAAAGGCGCTACAGAAATGCAACCCTTTCACCCTTTTTCCACCCCCCACCCCCCCACCCCCCCAACCTCTCTCAACACCTCCCCCGGCGAGGTGGGAGGCTCCGACAGACACAACCCAACTTCTCCGCGCCAAACCCGGAATCCTTCCCGGAAAGAGTTCGGCTCCACCAAATTGGCCAAACCGTGCTGTGCGGCCCCGAGGCGGGGGTGGGGTGGGGTGGGTGGGGGCGGAGGTGGAGGGGAAGGGCCACTCGGTCTATCGTGCCTGTGCTGACCCTTTGGAAGACCTCAACTACCCACAATGAGTCCCCCAATCCCTCCCCCTCCACCTCCCCCGCTCCTTCCTCCAACAGACCTGTAAATAATCCCCCTTCGAGTATTTCTCCAATTCCCCCCCCGCTTTTTTTTGAAAGTTCCTATTGAATCTGCTTCCACCCCCCCTTTCAGGCAGCGCCTTCCAGATCACAACAACTCGCTGGGTCAAAAAATAATCCTCCTCATCTCCCCCCCTCTGGTCCTTTTCCCCGATTCTCTTCAACCTGTGTCCCCTCTGGTTACCGACCCTCCAGCCGCCGGAGACACTTTCTCCTCATCGACTCTTATCCAAACCCCCCTCGCGATGTTGAACGCCCCCGATTCAATCTCCCCCCCCCACCCCCCTTGACCTGCTCCGCTCCGAGGGAGGACGATGGCGATCGGGAGGTTGGTTACCAAGAGGGTCGGCTATAGGCATTTCGAGAGAGACGGGCAGGGTCTTTTAACCACCCTGGGGAGCTGAAGCGAACGAGCGATTGTCTGTAGCAAATGTCAACACGAGGGGAAGGGGGGAAGATAAATTGATGAAGGAGGCGATGTATTTGATAAAAATCTCTCTGAAGATCTCCAAAACCAACCCCACCCTCACCACCTCCCCCAACCAAGGCCACCATCTCCGCAGTTCCAATGCTTATCTCCGGTCTAATACCTGAAAGACGGGCTGTCGGAGGGCAGGGGCCGAAGATGAGACAAGAGAGTTGAGGGTTCTCTGCCTCTGCCTTCGAGCACTGACTCAACGGTGAGGCCATCGGTCCTGAGACTGGGCCTACGAAACACGGAGAGGGGCCGAGAAGGTTGTCCGTAAAGGAGATACCCCCACCTCCCCCTGCATTCCCCCCCCCGCCCCCAGCAACCCACCACCACCCCAACCCACCCCCTACCCCAGGAACGGCGAAGGTTTTGTTGCCGGGCGGTGGGGGGGGGAGGGTGGGTGGGTGGTTGGTTGGAGGGGAAGAGTAAACCTAAGCTCCTTACCCGCTCTGCGTGACTCCAGCAACCCCGCGCTCCGAGTGAGGGCCAGAGCCCGCCCTGCGACGTGGGTCTCCGGCGAGGAGGTTCAAGGGGCGGTGCCAGGCGCGGTGCTCCCAAGGTTTGGGTGTGGGGGGGTGGGGGGGCCGGATCCCCACCAGCCCCCACCAGCCGAGGCTGCCGCCTTCTCCCGAGAGGGGTCGATCGGGGACGCGGAATGGGCGCCGAAAGCTTGCCAGCGAGGCCCAGGTCCGCGGGGAGTCTTTTTCTGACCGAGGACGAGGAGGAAGCGGGCGTCGATTTAAGCGACCCCCCACCCCACCCCCACCCACCACCACCCCCCGCCACCAACCCCCCCCACCCCCCACCTTGATCGGCGGCAACTGGAGGAGGAGCTTTCGGGCAGCCGGAAGGAGTTCGGCAAGTTGTCGGCAGGGAAGCGAGCCTGACGAGGGTCGCTCGGCGATCGGCCCTGCCTGTACTCCGATCCACGTGCGACTGTGACACACAGGTAGTGAGTCGGGGTGGAAGCAGCAGGGGCGTGATCACTATCTCGCCAGCTCCCCCGCCCCCCCCTCTGGGTGGGGGGTGGGGGGGTTGTGGGGGTGGTGGGGGGGTGGTAGGGTGGGAGGATCTCAGCTTCCTCCAGCACAGCTGCAACACGTCGAGCCGACAGATGCAGCCGGTGACGCAGGTCGCTGGTTAGACCACATCTGGAGCACCGCTCGCCTGCTACCCACCCCCCTCCCTCCGGCCCCCTCCCCCACCACCCCACCCCACCTCCCCCTGCACCCACCCCACACACAGGGGCGAGGGAGATAGCATGGCCTTGGAAACACAGGAACAGGAGGAGAACCATTCAGCCCCCTCGAGCCCTGTTACACAGGGACAGGAGGAGGTCCATTCAGCCCCCTCGAGCCTGTTACACAGGAACAGGAGGAGGTCCATTCAGCCCCCTCGAGCCTGTTACACAGGAACAGGAGGAGGCCCATTCAGCCCCCTCGAGCCCTGTTACACAGGAACAGGAGGAGGCCCATTCAGCCCCCTCGAGCCCTGTTACACAGGAACAGGAGGAGGCCCATTCAGCCCCCTCGAGCCCTGTTACACAGGAACAGGAGGAGGCCCATTCAGCCCCCTCGAGCCCTGTTACACAGGAACAGGAGGAGGCCCATTCAGCCCCCTCGAGCCTGTTACACAGGAACAGGAGGAGGACCATTCAGCCCCCTCGAGCCTGTTACGCATGAACAGGAGGAGGACCATTCAGCCCCCTCGAGCCTGTTACACAGGAACAGGAGGAGGCCATTCAGCCCCTCAAGCTTGTTACACAGGAACAGGAGGAGGCCATTCAGCTCCCTCGATCCTGTTACACAGGAACAGGAGGAGGACCATTCAGCCCCTCGAGCCTGTTACATAAGAACAGAAGGAGACCCATTCAGCCCTTGAGCATGCTCTGTTATTCAATTAGATCTTGGCTGATCTGTATCTTAACTTCATTTACCCCCCCCACCCCCCTGGCTTTGTTCACCCTGAAACCCTTTCCCCAACAGAAATCTCCCAATCTCAGTTTTGAAATTTACAATTGACCCCTCCCAGTCTCGACAGCTTTTTCTGGGGGAGAGAGTTCCAGATTTCTACCCCCCCACACTTTGTGTGAAGAAGTGCTTCCTGACATCACCCCCTGATCGGCCTGGCTCTAATTTTAACATGAGGTAGTGGTTGAGTCTCACTTGATTACATTACACCCAGAACAACTTGCATTATAGCACTTTCGACATGATGAAGTGTCCCATGTACCAAGTCTGTGCTGGACAGAATACTCAAGATGTTAAACCTTTTGTGCCATCACCTGCAATTTCTTCCTTCCTCTCTGGACGGTCTGCCCCTCGCTAGAATCTGGCTCCACACGTCCTGCCCTCTACCTAATTCAGGGACTTAGTCTTCATCAAGGGTCATTCAACTGTGGGGGGAATCACAGCTGAGCCCCAACCCGTTCAGCAGCGCACCCCCACACCCCGCTGCCCTCACACACACTCTTCCCAGCGCCGCTTGCCCTGATGATCAGCAGGAGAGGAGATCCGGGCTGATGCTTATCCCCTCCCTCCGTTCATCGCTCCCCATCTCTACCTGATTCTTTCCCTCTCTCTCTCTCCCCCACCACTCACCATCCAGCATTTATTGCCCATCCCTAATTGCCCCTTGAGAAGGTGGTGGGTGAGCTGCCTCCTTGAGCCGCTGCAGTCCCTGTGGTGTAGGTACACCCACAGCGCTGTTAGGGAGGGAGTTCCAGGATTTTGACCCTGTGGTGTAGGTACACCCACAGCGCTGTTAGAGAGGGAGTTGCAGGATTTTGTCCGTGTGGTGTAGGTACACCCACAGTGCTGTTAGGGAGGGAGTTCCAGGATTTTGCCCATGTGGTGTAGGTACACCCACAGCGCTGTTAGGGAGGGAGTTCCAGGATTTTGTCCGTGTGGTGTAGGTACACCCACAGTGCTGTTAGGGAGGGAGTTCCAGGATTTTGTCCATGTGGTGTAGGTACACCCACGGCGCTGTTAGGGACGGAGTTCCAGGATTTTGTCCCAGCGACAGTGAAGGAACAGCCGATATATTTCCAAGTCAGGATGGTGAGTGACTTGGAGGGGAACTTCCAGGTGGTGGTGTTCCCCGTGTGTCTGCTGCCCTTGTCCTTCTAGATGGTAGAGGTCGTGGGTTTGGAAGGTGCTGTCGAAGGAGCCTTGGTGAGTTGCTGCAGTGCATCTTGTAGATGGTACACACACTGCTGCCACTGTGTGTCGGTGGTGGAGGGAGTGAATGTTTGTGGATGGGGTACCGATCAAGCGGGGCTGCTTTGTCCTGGATGGTGTTGAGCTTCTTGAGTGTTGTGGGAGCTGCACTCATCCAGGCAAGTGGGGAGTATTCCATCACACTCCTGACTTGTGCCTTGTAGATGGTGGACAGGCTTTGGGGAGTCAGGAGGTGAGTTACTTGCTGCAGGATTCCCAGCCTATGACCTGATCTTGTAGCCACAGTATTTATATGGCTGGTCCAGTTCAGTTTCTGTTCAATGGTAACCCCCAGGATGTTGATAGTGGGGGATTCTGTGATGGTAATGTCATTGAATGTCATGGGGCGATGGTTAGATTCTCTCTTGTTGGAGATGGTCATTGCCTGACACTTGTGTGGTGTGAATGTTATTTGCCACTTGTCAGCCCTGAGCCTGGATATTGTCCAGGTCTTGCTGCATTTGACATGGACTGTTTCAGTATCTGAGGAGTTGTGAATGATGCTGAACATTGTGCAATCATCAGTGAACATCCCCACTTCTGACCTTATGATGGAAGGAAGGTCATT
>NW_024470665.1:3303112-3318112 GCF_017639515.1 Carcharodon carcharias | reverse complement strand
TGAAAGTTTCGGCCCTTGGACAGTGAGGAGAGGGAGAGTAAAGGGGCAGGTGTTGTACATTCTGCAGTTGGATGGGAAGGTGCCATGGGAGGGGGTTGAGGTCTAGGGGGTGATGGAGGAGTGGACCAGGGTGTCCTAGAGGGAATGATCCCTACGGAATGCTGACAGGGGGCAGTGAAGGGAAGATGTGTTTGGTGGTGGCATCATGCTGGAGTTGGCGGAAATGGCGGAGGATGATCCTTTGAATGCGGAGGCTGGTGGGGTGATAAGTGAGGACAAGGGGGACCCTATCATGTTTCTGGGAGGGAGGAGAAGGCGTGAGGGCGGATGCGTGGGAGATGGGCCGGACACGGTTGAGGGCCCTGTCAACCACCGTGGGTGGAAAACCTTGGTTAAGGAAGAAGGAAGACATGTCAGAGGAACTGTTTTTGAAGGTAGCATCATCAGAACAGATGTGACGGAGGCGAAGGAACTGAGAGAATGGGATGGAGTCCTTACAGGAAGCGGGGTGTGAGGAGCTGTAGTCGAGGTAGCTGTGGGAGTCGGTAGGCTTGTAATGGATATTGGTGGCCAGTCTATCACCAGAGATTGAGACAGAGAGGTCAAGGAAGGGAAGGGAAGTGTCAGAGATGGACCACGTGAAAATGATGGAGGGGTGGAGATTGGAAGCAAAATTAATAAATTTTTCCAAGACCCGACGAGAGCATGAAGCAGCACCGAAGTAATCATCGATGTACCGGAGAAAGAGTTGTGGAAGGGGGCCGGAGTAGGACTGGAACAAGGAATGTTCCACATACTCCATAAAGAGACAGGCATAGCTGGGGCCCATGCGGGTACCCATAGCCACACCTTTTATTTGGAGGAAGTGAGAGGAGTTGAAGGAGAAATTGTTCAGTGTGAGAACAAGTTCAGCCAGACGGAGGAGAGTAGTGGTGGATGGGGATTGTTCGGGCCTCTGTTCGAGGAAGAAGCTAAGGGCCCTCAGACCATCCTGGTGGGGGATGGAGGTGTAGAGGGATTGGACGTCCTTGGTGAAGAGGAAGCGGTTGGGGCCAGGGAACTGGAAATTGCTGATATGATGTAGGATGTCAGAGGAATCACAGATGTAGGTGGGAAGGGATTGGACAAGGGGAGAGAGAAGGGAGTCAAGATAGCAAGAAATGAGTTCCGTGGGGCAGGAACAGGCTGACACGATCGGTCTGCCGGGACAGTCCTGTTTGTGGATTTTGGGTAGGAGATAGAAGCGGGCCGACCGAGGTTGGGAGACTATCAGGTTGGAAGCTGTGGAAGGAAGATCTCCAGAGGAGATGAGGTCAGTGACAGTCCTGGAAACAATGGCTTGATGTTCAGTGGTGGGGTCATGGTCCAGGGAGAGGTAGGAGGAAGTGTCTGTGAGTTGACGCTCAGCCTCCGCGAGGTAGAGGTCAGTGCGTCAGACAACAACAGCACCACCCTTGTCAGCGGGTT
Organism: Carcharodon carcharias; assembly: GCF_017639515.1. Classification (NCBI taxonomy): domain Eukaryota; kingdom Metazoa; phylum Chordata; class Chondrichthyes; order Lamniformes; family Lamnidae; genus Carcharodon; species Carcharodon carcharias. Next base: position 3,316,645 of record NW_024470665.1, on the reverse strand, counting down.
TGATGACAATGTCAGGGTTGAACCTGAGAGAACCGAGTGTAATAAGTTCAGAGAGAGACAGGTTAGAGCGGGTGAGAGGAGCAGAGAAATTGAGTGACTAATGTCACGTCGACAGTTCTCAATGAAAAGATCAAGAGAAGGTAAGAATCCAGAGGGAGGGGTCCAGGTGGAGGGAGAATATTGGAGATGGGTAAAAGGATCCGTTGAATGGGGAGAGGACTCCTGCCCAAAGAAGTGAGCCCGGAGACAAAGAAGGCGGAAGAAGAGTTCAGCATCTTGCCGAGCCTGAAATTAATTGAGATGAGGGCGTAAGGGTATGAAACTAAGTCCTTTGCTGAGCACTGAACATTCAGCGTCGGAGAAGGGAAGGTCAGGGGGTATAGTGAATACACGGCTGGGGCTGGGATTGGAAGATGGGGTGGGGTCGGAGGGACGGGCAGGGGTGGAGGGTCCTGGATGGGCATTGGTGTCGATGAGTTGTTGGAGCTTGCGTTCCTTAGCACCCGAAAGAAAGAAAGAAACAAAGTTTCTTGTTGAGACGTCGGATGAGCCGAAGAATAAAATGAAACTGAGGACACGCGCAGCTTTGAAAAAGGCTACGGCGGTGCTGCTGGAGGGAGAGGTCGAGTGTGTTCATATGGCGGCGCATGGCACTGAGTGTGGATTTCAGAATGTGATGGGAACAGCAGTCCAAGGAGCGTTGTATGTCCCGGAGATACGTGTAATCCTGGGTTGGTTCGAAACATGAGGGGTGGAATTTCAGTTGGAATCCACGTGGGGTAAGTCGGAGACAGAGTCAGTCACTGAGGAAGGAGATATGACTGTAAAAGCGGGTTTCAATCAACACCTTGTCAAACACCAGGAGAGAAATGGAAAGCAACGAAGGCGAACAGGGCAAGAGAGAGATACGGACATCTTGTCGGAGAGAAGAGCAATACTTCTTCAAGGTAGGCGTTCCTGGAAGAGAAGTGGCTGCCAATTAAACACTAAGATAAAGGCAAAAAACTGCGGATGCTGGAAATCGGAAACAAAAATAAACCTGCCCACAAGCATGACCCAAACCTCCCTGTCACTTGCCATTTCAACACACCACCCTGCTCTCATGCCCACCTGCATGATATAGATTTTTCTTTTCCCACCTAATTCCATTATTTTTCAAAGCATTTCCATCCATTGTTTGTCTCCGCCTTTTAGCCTATTTCGATCCCTTCCCCCCACCCCCAATATCTGTACGTTGGAGAGGCCAAACGCGGACTGGGGTGACGGCTCTGACGACCACCTTCGGTCTGTCCGCAAGCATGACCCAGACCTGCCTGCCGCTTGCCGTTCCAACACCCCACCCTGCTCTCACGCCCACGTGCCCGTTCATCGGCCAGCTGCATCGTCCCAGTGCCAAGCTCGGCGCAAGCTGGAGGAACAGCACCTCATCTTCCGACCGGGCACTTCGCAGCCTTCCGGACTGAACATGGAGGTCGACAACTTCAGATCGTGGACTCTCTCCTCCGTCCCCACCTCCTTTTCCGATCCCCTGCCTGCCACACCACCCCCCACCCCACCCCCCCCCCCCCCACCGTTTTTTCCCCAATAATTTATATAGATTTTTCTTTTCCCACCTAATTCCATTATTTTTAAGCGTATTTCCATCCGTTGTTTTATCTCCGCCTTTTAGCCCATTTCGATCCCACCCCCCCCCCCCCCAACCCCAGTCCCCGCTAGGGACATCTGCCACTAGCTTGCAACCCTTAAAGTCCCCATTAGCACATTCCTTAGCTAATATCACCACCGTCAACACCCCTTTGTCCTTTGACCTGTGACATCATTGACAATCTCTCCTCTCCTGTCAGACCTGCTGAGTTTTTCCAGCTGTTTTCGTGTTTGTTCATGTTTGAGGAGGAAGGGACTACATTTCCCGGCGGGCAGCGCGGCTGACCTTGGGGTCAAACTCATGGCGGGGGCGGGGGTGGGGGGGGGGTCACCGGACAATGGGAGGGAGGGAGGGACGTCGACCATCGGGAGACCGGACAACCCCTGAGGAGCTGCACGGGCCGGAGCAGAGAGTGGACAGAAGGTGATGTGAAGTGACCAGGGCCGGCAGGGGGGCGAAAGGACAAAGCCCGTCGACCGACCGGCCGGCGGAGGAAGTGACGTCGAAAGGGGCGGGGTTAGGCCTGATGGCGGGGGGGATGGGGGCGGATCTGGGACGACAATGCCCGGCAAGTGACGTCGAAAGGGGCGGGGTTAGGCCTGATGGCTGGGGGGATGGGGGCGGATCTGGGACGACAATGCCCGGCAAGTGACGTCGAAAGGGGCGGGGTTAGGCCTGATGGACAGGGCAAGGGGCGTAGCTGAGACGTCAGTTGCCAGGAGGCGATGTCACACGGGGGCGGGGTTGTGACTGACGTACGGAGGATTGTGCGGTCTCTGGTTCGCAGAGTGAAAGGAAGTGATGTCACAAGGGGGCGGGGCTATGCTTGACGGACAGGGCGCTGGGCGGGGCTGACATCTCCATTCTCCATGAGTCGGCAAGGCCTCAGGACAGTGACTTGATCTGAACCTGGGACTAACAGCCAAGGGGCTTCGGGGCAGCAGCAGCAGCAGCAGCAGCAGCAGCAGCAATGGAGGAGCTGGGAGTGATAGTGGAGAAAATGCAGGTGGGTGAGGGGGGTGTGAGGGTGAGGGGGGTGTGAGGAGGGTGAGGGGGATGTGAGGGTGAGGGTGAGGGGGGTGTGAGGGTGAGGGTGAGGGGGGTGTGAGGGTGAGGGGGGTGTGAGGGTGAGGGGGGTGTGAGGGTGAGGGGGATGTGAGGGTGAGGGGGGTGTGAGGGTGAGGGGGATGTGAGGGTGAGGGGGGTGTGAGGGTGAGGGTGAGGGGGGTGTGAGGGTGAGGGGGATGTGAGGAGGGTGAGGGGGATGTGAGGGTGAGGGTGAGGGGGGTGTGAGGGTGAGGGGGATGTGAGGGTGAGGGGGGTGTGAGGGTGAGGGGGATGTGAGGGTGAGGGTGAGGGGGGTGTGAGGGTGAGGGGGATGTGAGGGTGAGGGGGGTGTGAGGGTGAGGGGGATGTGAGGGTGAGGGGGGTGTGAGGGTGAGGGGGGTGTGAGGGTGAGGGGGGTGTGAGGGTGAGGGGGGGGTGAGGGGGGGTGTGAGGGTGAGGGGGGTGTGAGGGTGAGGGGGGTGTGAGGGTGAGGGGGGGTGAGGGGGGTGTGAGGGTGAGGGGGGGGTGAGGGGGGTGTGAGGGTGAGGGGGGTGTGAGGGTGAGGGGGGTGTGAGGGTGAGGGGGGTGTGAGGGGGGTGTGAGGGTGAGGGGGGTGTGAGGGTGAGGGGGGTGTGAGGGTGAGGGGGATGTGAGGAGGGTGAGGGGGATGTGAGGGTGAGGGTGAGGGGGGTGTGAGGGTGAGGGGGGGTGTGAGGGTGAGGGGGATGTGAGGAGGGTGAGGGGGATGTGAGGGTGAGGGTGAGGGGGGTGTGAGGGTGAGGGGGATGTGAGGGTGAGGGGGGTGTGAGGGTGAGGGGGATGTGAGGGTGAGGGTGAGGGGGGTGTGAGGGTGAGGGGGGTGTGAGGGTGAGGGGGATGTGAGGGTGAGGGGGGTGTGAGGGTGAGGGTGAGGGGGGTGTGAGGGTGAGGGGGGTGTGAGGGTGAGGGGGGTGTGAGGGTGAGGGGGATGTGAGGGTGAGGGTGAGGGGGGTGTGAGGGTGAGGGTGAGGGGTGTGTGAGGGTGAGGGGTGTGTGAGGGTGAGGGGTGTGTGAGGGTGAGGGGGATGTGAGGGTGAGGGTGAGAGGTTGTGTGAGGGTGAGGGTGAGGGGTGTGTGAGGGTGAGGGTGAGGGGTGTGTGAGGGTGAGGGTGAGGGTGAGGGGGGTGTGAGGGTGAGGGTGAGGGGGGTGTGAGGGTGAGGGGGGTGTGAGGGTGAGGGTGAGGGGGGTGTGAGTGTGAGGGTGAGGGGGGTGTGAGGGTGAGGGGGGTGTGAGGGTGAGGGGGGTGTGAGGGTGAGGGGGATGTGAGGGTGAGGGTGAGGGGGGTGTGAGGGTGAGGGTGAGGGGGGTGTGAGGGTGAGGGTGAGGGGGGTGTGAGGGTGAGGGTGAGGGGGGTGTGAGGGTGAGGGTGAGGGGGGTGTGAGGGTGAGGGTGAGGGGGGTGTGAGGGTGAGGGTGAGGGGGGTGTGAGGGTGAGGGGGGTGTGAGGGTGAGGGGGGTGTGAGGGTGAGGGGGGTGTGAGGGTGAGGGGGGTGTGAGGGTGAGGGGGGTGTGAGGGTGAGGGGGGTGTGAGGGTGAGGGGGGTGTGAGGGTGAGGGGGGTGTGAGGGTGTGAGGGTTTGAGGGTGTGAGGGTGAGGGTGTGAGGGTTTGAGGGTGAGGGGGATGTGAGGGTGAGGGTGTGAGGGTTTGAGGGTGAGGGGGGTGTGAGGGTGAGGGTGTGAGGGTTTGAGGGTGAGGGGCGGTGTGAGGGTGAGGGGGGTGTGAGGGGGGTGAGGGGGATGTGAGGAGGGTGAGGGGGGTGTGAGGGTGAGGGGGGTGTGAGGGTGAGGGGGGTGTGAGGGTGAGGGGGATGTGAGGGTGAGGGGGGTGTGAGGGTGAGGGTGTGAGGGTTTGAGGGTGAGGGGCGATGTGAGGGTGAGGGGGGTGTGAGGGTGAGGGTGTGAGGGTTTGAGGGTGAGGGGCGGTGTGAGGGTGAGGGGGGTGTGAGGGTGAGGGTGTGAGGGTTTGAGGGTGAGGGGCGGTGTGAGGGTGAGGGGGGTGTGAGGGGGGGGTGAGGGGGGTGTGAGGGTGAGGGTGTGAGGGTTTGAGGGTGAGGGGCGGTGTGAGGGTGAGGGGGGTGTGAGGGGGGTGTGAGGGTGAGGGTGTGAGGGTTTTAGGGTGAGGGGCGGTGTGAGGGTGAGGGGGGTGTGAGGGTGAGGGGGGTGTGAGGGTGAGGGGGATGAGGGTGAGGGGGATGAGGGTGAGGGGGATGAGGGTGAGGGGGATGAGGGTGAGGGGATGAGGGTGAGGGGGGTGTGAGGAGGGTGAGGGGTGGTGTGAGGGTGAGGGGGGTGTGAGGGGGTGAGGGTGAGGGTGTGAGGGGGGTGTGAGGGGGGATGAGGGTGAGGGGGGTGTGAGGGGGGATGAGGGTGAGGGGGGTGTGAGGGGGGGATGAGGGTGAAGGGGGTGTGAGGGGGGATGAGGGTGAGGGGTGGTGTGAGGGTGAGGGGGATGAGGGTGAGGGGGGGGTGAGACTGAGGGGGGATGAGGGTGAAGGGGGTGTGAGGGGGCTGAGGGTGAAGAGGGTGAGGGGGCGTGATTGGGGGTGAGGGGGTTGAGGGAGGGGGGTGAGGGTGAGGAGGGCATGAAGGGGGTGAGGGGTTGAGGGAGGGGGGCGTGATTGAGGGTGAGGGGGTGAGGGCGAGGGGGGTGTGAGGGGGATGAGGGTGAGGGAGACATGATTAGGGGTGAGGGTGAGGGGGGTGAGGGAGAGGGGCGTGATTAGGGGTGAGGGTGAGGGGAGAGAGAGGGGGGGTGGGGCAGAGGGGGGTTGAGAGGAGGGGAGGGGGTGAGTGGGAGGGGAGACACAGATACACTCACACCCCGCCGCCGCCCCCCCCCCCCCCCCCCCCCCCCCACACTCTCTATACAGACAGGGAGAGAGAGCAGATCACAGCCCCCAGAGTCAGGGGGAGAGAGAGAGATGGGGAGGATTATAGGGAGCTGGAGGAGGTTACAGAGATAGGGAGGGTTGTAGGGGCTGGAGGAGGTTACAGAGATAGGGAGGGCTGTAGGGGCTGGAGGAGGTTACAGAGATAGGGAGGGTTGTAGGGGCTGGAGGAGGTTACAGCGATAGGGAGGGGTGTAGGGGCTGGAGGAGGTTACAGAGATAGGGAGGGCTGTAGGGGCTGGAGGAGGTTACAGAGATAGGGAGGGCTGTAGGGGCTGGAGGAGGTTACAGAGATAAGGAGGGCTGTAGGGGCTGGAGGAGGTTACAGAGATAGGGAGGGTTGTAGGGGCTGGAGGAGGTTACAGCGATAGGGAGGGTTGTAGGGGCTGGAGGAGGTTACAGAGATAGGGAGGGCTGTAGGGGCTGGAGGAGGTTACAGAGATAGGGAGGGTTGTAGGGGCTGGAGGAGGTTACAGCGATAGGGAGGGGTGTAGGGGCTGGAGGAGGTTACAGAGATAGGGAGGGCTGTAGGGGCTGGAGGAGGTTACAGAGATAGGGAGGGCTGTAGGGGCTGGAGGAGGTTACAGAGATAGGGAGGGTTGTAGGGGCTGGAGGAGGTTACAGCGATAGGGAGGGCTGTAGCGGCTGGAGGAGGTTACAGAGATAGGGAGGGTTGTAGGGGCTGGAGGAGGTTACAGCGATAGGGAGGGGTGTAGGGGCTGGAGGTGGTTACAGAGATAGTGAGGGTTGTAGGGGCTGGAGGAGGTTACAGAGATAGGGAGGGCTGTAGGGGCTGGAGGAGGTTAGTGAGATAGGGACGTTTGTAGGGGCTGGGGGAGGTTACAGTGATAGGGAGGGTTGTCGGGGCTAGAGGTGGTTACTGAGATAAGGAGGGTTGTAGAGGCTGGAGGAGGTTACAGAGATAGGGAGGGGTGTAGGGGCTGGAGGAGGTTACAGTGATAGGGAGGGTTGTAGGGGCTGGAGGACGTTAGTGAGATAGTGAGGGCTGTAGGGGCTGGGGGAGGTTACAGTGATAGGGAGGGTTGTCGGGGCTAGAGGTGGTTACTGAGATAAGGAGGGTTGTAGAGGCTGGAGGAGGTTACAGAGATAGGGCGGGGTGTAGGGGCTGGAGGAGGTTACAGTGATAGGGAGGGTTGTAGGGGCTGGAGGACGTTAGTGAGATAGTGAGGGCTGTAGGGGCTGGAGGAGGTTAGTGAGATAGGGACGTTTGTAGGGGCTGGAGGAGGTTACAGAGATAGGGAGGGGTGTAGGGGCTGGAGGAGGTTACAGAGATAAGGAGGGCTGGAGGAGGTTAGAGAGTTAGGAAGTAGGTGAGGAGGGGTCTGAAAACAAGGATGAGAATATTAAAATCAGGGTGTTGCTGGACTGGGATCCAGTGTTGGTCACTGAGTTTGAGCCACGGGTATCGCTGGGTGAACCGGAGTTGGGATATGGAGAGAGCCGATTTTCAGGAGCTGATAGCTGCGTCTGCTGTGTCTGGGAACAAGTGGAGATACCTGACTGAGCGTACCGGCTGAACACACGTCGTGCGTGTGGTGGTGAATGTTTGTGGATGCGTGCCGCCCTCACCTGTTGCGCCGTGAGAATTTTGAACCCCTTTCGGTTTGCGTTTGCAGGATGATATCCCTTCACTGATGTCATCCAGGCCCCACACTGGCCTGTCCTTTCTCGCTCCTGAACCCGAGGATTTGGAGGACCTATACAGCCGTTACAAGGTGAGTGAGGAGCCATCTCCAGACTCCCTGGCCTGGCCAGCGTTTGAGGTGCGGTCACTGTTGTAATGTCAGAAACCTGGCAAGATCGCACAGACAGCCACGCGGCGCTCCCTCAGTACTGACCCTCCGACAGTGCGGCGCTCCCTCAGTACTGACCCTCCGACAGTGCGGCGCTCCCTCAGTACTGACCCTCCGACAGTGCAGCGCTCCCTCAGTACTGACCCTCCGACAGTGCAGCGCTCCCTCAGTACTGACCCTCCGACAGTGCAGTACTCCCTCAGTACTGACCCTCCGACAGTGCAGCACTCCCTCAGTACTGACCCTCCGACAGTGCAGCACTCCTTCAGTACTGACCCTCCGACAGTGCAGCACTCACTCAGTACTGACCCTCCGACAGTGCAGCACTCCCTCAGTACTGACCCTCCGACAGTGCAGCACTCCCTCAGTACTGACCCTCCGACAGTGCAGCACTCCCTCAGTACTGACCCTCCGACAGTGCAGCACTCCCTCAGTACTGACCCTCCGACAGTGCAGCACTCCCTCAGTACTGACCCTCCGACAGTGCAGTACTCCCTCAGTACTGACCCTCTGACAGTGCAGTACTCCCTCAGTACTGACCCTCTGACAGTGCAGCACTCCCTCAGTACTGACCCTCCGACAGTGCAGCACTCCCTCAGTACTGACCCTCCGACAGTGCAGCACTCCCTCAGTACTGACCCTCCGACAGTGCAGCGCTCCCTCAGTACTGACCCTCCGACAGTGCAGCGCTCCCTCAGTACTGACCCTCCGACAGTGCAGCGCTCCCTCAGTACTGACCCTCCGACAGTGCAGCGCTCCCTCAGTACTGACCCTCCGACAGTGCAGCACTCCCTCAGTACTGACCCTCCCACAGTGCAGCACTCCCTCAGTACTGACCCTCCGACAGTGCAGCACTCCCTCAGTACTGACCCTCCGACAGTGCAGCACTCCCTCAGTACTGACCCTCCGACAGTGCAGCACTCCTTCAGTACTGACCCTCCGACAGTGCAGCACTCACTCAGTACTGACCCTCCGACAGTGCAGCACTCCCTCAGTACTGACCCTCCGACAGTGCAGCACTCCCTCAGTACTGACCCTCCGACAGTGCAGTACTCCCTCAGTACTGACCCTCCGACAGTGCAGCACTCCCTCAGTACTGACCCTCCGACAGTGCAGTACTCCCTCAGTACTGACCCTCCGACAGTGCAGCACTCCCTCAGTACTGACCCTCCGACAGTGCAGCACTCCTTCAGTACTGACCCTCCGACAGTGCAGCACTCCCTCAGTACTGACCCTCCGACAGTGCAGTACTCCCTCAGTACTGACCCTCCGACAGTGCAGCACTCCCTCAGTACTGACCCTCCGACAGTGCAGCACTCCCTCAGTACTGACCCTCCGACAGTGCAGCACTCCTTCAGTACTGACCCTCCGACAGTGCAGCACTCACTCAGTACTGACCCTCCGACAGTGCAGCACTCCCTCAGTACTGACCCTCCGACAGTGCAGCACTCCCTCAGTACTGACCCTCCGACAGTGCAGCACTCCCTCAGTACTGACCCTCCGACAGTGCAGCACTCCCTCAGTACTGACCCTCCGACAGTGCAGCACTCCCTCAGTACTGACCCTCTGACAGTGCAGTACTCCCTCAGTACTGACCCTCTGACAGTGCAGCACTCCCTCAGTACTGACCCTCCGACAGTGCAGCGCTCCCTCAGTACTGACCCTCCGACAGTGCAGCGCTCCCTCAGTACTGACCCTCCGACAGTGCAGCGCTCCCTCAGTACTGACCCTCCGACAGTGCAGCGCTCCCTCAGTACTGACCCTCCGACAGTGCAGCGCTCCCTCAGTACTGACCCTCCGACAGTGCAGCGCTCCCTCAGTACTGACCCTCCGACAGTGCAGCGCTCCCTCAGTACTGACCCTCCGACAGTGCAGCGCTCCCTCAGTACTGACCCTCCGACAGTGCAGCGCTCCCTCAGTACTGACCCTCCGACAGTGCAGCGCTCCCTCAGTACTGACCCTCCGACAGTGCAGCGCTCCCTCAGTACTGACCCTCCGACAGTGCAGCGCTCCCTCAGTACTGACCCTCCGACAGTGCAGCGCTCCCTCAGTACTGACCCTCCGACAGTGCAGCGCTCCCTCAGTACTGACCCTCCGACAGTGCAGCGCTCCCTCAGTAATGACCCTCCGACAGTGCAGCGCTACCTCAGTACTGACCCTCCGACAGTGCAGCGCTCCCTCAGTACTGACCCTCCGACAGTGCAGCGCTCCCTCAGTACTGACCCTCCGACATTGCAGCGCTCCCTCAGTACTGACCCTCCGACAGTGCAGCGCTTCCTCAGTACTGACCCTCCGACAGTGCAGCTCTCCCTCAGTACTGACCCTCCGACAGTGCAGCGCTCCCTCAGTACTGACCCTCCGACAGTGCAGCGCTCCCTCAGTACTGACCCTCCGACAGTGCAGCGCTCCCTCAGTACTGACCCTCCGACAGTGCAGCGCTCCCTCAGTACTGACCCTCCGACAGTGCAGCGCTCCCTCAGTACTGACCCTCCGACAGTGCAGCGCTCCCTCAGTACTGACCCTCCGACAGTGCAGCGCTCCCTCAGTACTGACCCTCCGCCCTTACATTGCGCTGGTACTCGGGCCTTTCTTTGGTTTTGTGCATTCTGAGCTCTTGTGTCTCCCCCCCACCCCCACCCCCCTTGCAGAAGCTACAACAGGAGCTGGAGTTCCTCGAGGTGCAGGAGGAGTACATCAAGGATGAACAGAAGAATCTGAAGAAGGAATTCCTCCACGCCCAGGAGGAGGTTAAACGCATCCAGAGCATCCCCCTGGTGATCGGGCAGTTCCTGGAGGCTGTCGACCAGAACACAGCTATCGTGGGCTCTACGACAGGTGATTCCCATCATCTGCTAGTCGCAGGCACCAGCGCTGCCTGCTCCTTGTGGGGTGGTGGTGGGGGGACAGATTCGATTTCGGAGCAGGAGGAGGCCATTCAGCCCCCTCCACCCTGCTGCCCCATTCAGTAAGATCGCGGCTGACCTGAGTGTGGCACTAACTCCTCTCTGTCCCTCGATAACCCTTTTGGCTATCCCGGTTCAGTCAAGAATCTATCTACCCCTGCCTTGGAAATATTCGTTGACCCACCCTCCACCGTTCTCTGGGAGAAGGGAGAGAGATAGTTCCTAAGATCTATCGCCCTCTGAGAGAAAGGATTTATCCTCGTCCCCTTGACCTCCATCATTCTCAGCTCTTATTTTTAAACTGCGCCCCCTGGTTCCGGTCTGTCACACGAGGGGATACCTCCCCTCAGCACCCGCCATGTTAAGTCCCCTCCGGATCGTGTGTGTTTGAGTAAGGTCACCTCTCTCTCCTCTGAACTGCTGTGGATACAAGCCCAGTCTGTCCTCCTTTGCCCTCATAAGATAAACCCTCATCCCTTCTCTGGCCTTTTTTAAAATTCATTCGTGGTGATGTGGGTGTCACTGGCTGGACCCAGCATTTATTGCCCATCCCTAATTGTCCCTTGAGAAGGTGGTGGGTGAGCTGCCTTCTTGAGCCGCTGCAGTCCATGTGGTGTAGGTACACCCACAGCGCTGTTAGGGAGAGTTCCAGGATTTTGTCCATGTGGTGTAGGTACACCCACAGCGCTGTTAGGGAGGGAGTACCAGGATTTTGTCCATGTGGTGTAGGTACACCCACAGCGCTGTTAGGGAGGGAGTTCCAGGATTTTGTCCCGTGTGGTGTAGGTACACCCACAGCGCTGTTAGGGAGGGAGTTCCAGGATTTTGTCCCGTGTGGTGTAGGTACACCCACAGTGCTGTTAGGGAGGGAGTTCCAGGATTTTGTCCATGTGGTGTAGGTACACCCACAGTGCTGTTAGGGAGGGAGTTCCAGGATTTTGTCCGTGTGGTGTAGGTACACCCACAGCGCTGTTAGGGATGGAGTTCCAGGATTTTGTCAGTGTGGTGTAGGTACACTCAGCGCTGTTAGGGAGGTAGTTCCAGGATTTTGTCCGTGTGGTGTAGGTACACCCACAGCGCTGTTAGGGAGGGAGTTCCAGGGTTTTGTCCGTGTGGTGTAGGTACACTCACAGCGCTGTTAGGGAGGGAGTTCCAGGATTTTGACCCAGCTACAGTGAAGGAACGGCCGATATGTTTCCAAGTCAGGACGTTGAGTGACTTGGAGGGGACCTTCCAGGTGGTGGTGTTCCCCGTGTGTCTGCTGCCCTTGTCCTTCTAGATGGTAGAGGTCATGGGTTTGGAAGATGCTGTCGAAGGAGCCTTGGTGAGTTGCTGCAGTGCATCTTGTAGATGGTACACACACTGCTGCTACTGTGCGTCGGTGGTGGAGGGAGTGAATGTTTGTTGATGGGGTGCCAATCAAGCGGGGCTGCTTTGTCCTGGATGGTGTTGAGCTTCTTGAGTGTTGTGGGAGCTGCACTCATCCAGGCAAGTGGGGAGTATTCCATCACATTCCTGACTTGTGCCTTGTAGATGGTTAACAGGCTTTGGGGAGTCAGGAGGTGAGTTACTTGCTGCAGGATTCCCAGCCTCTGACCTGCTCTTGTCACCACAGTATTTATATAGCTGGTCCAGTTCAGTTTCTGGTCAATGGTAACCCCCAGGATGTTGATAGTGGGGGATTCAGTGATGGTAATGTCATTGAACATTAGGGGGCGATGGTTGGATTCTCTCGTTGGAGATGGGCATTGCCTGACACTTGTGTGGTGTGAATGTTATCTGCCACTTGTCAGCCCAAGCCTGGATATTGTCCAGGTCTTGCTGCATTTGGACATGGACTGTTTCAGTATCTGAGGAGTCGTGAATGATGCTGAACATTGTGCAATCATCAGCGAACATCCCCACTTCTGACCTTATGATGGAAGGAAGGTCATTGATGAAGCAGCTGAAGATGGTTGGGCCGAGGACACTACCCTGAGGGATTCCTGCAGTGATGTCCTGGAGCTGAGATGATTGACCTCCAACAACCACAACCATCTTCCTTTGTGCTGGGTATGACTCCAACCAGCGGAGAGTTTTCCCCCTGATTCCCATTGACTCAGTTTTGCTGGGGCTCCATGATGCTACACTCGGTCAAATGCTGCCTCGATATCAAGGACAGTCACTCTCACCTCACCTTGGGAGTTCAGCTCTTTTGATCATGTTTGAACCAAGGCTGCAATGAGGTCAGGAGCTGAGTGGCCCTGGCGGAACACAAACTGGGCGTCAGTGAGCAGGTTATTGCTAATCAAGTGCCACTCGATAGCAATGTCGATGACCCCTTCCATTACTTTACTGATGATGGAGAGTAGACAGATGGGGCGGTAATTGGCTGGGTTGGATTTGTCCTGCTTTTTGTGTACAGGACATACCTGGGCAATATCCCACCTAGCTGGGTAGATGCCGGTGTTGTAGCTGTACTGGAGCAGCTTGGTTAGGGGGCGCGGCAAGTTCTGGAGCACAAGTCTTCAGGACTATCGCCGGAATATTGTCAGGCCCCCGTAGCCTTTGCTGTATCCAGTGCCTTCAGTCACCGCTTCCCACTCAGCTATGTCCTTTCTTAAATAATAAGATCAAAACTGCACAAAGCACTGTAGATTTTGTCTCACCAAATGCCCTGTCCAACTGTATGCTCCAATCTCTTCTCTCCTCATGCACCGCACCCCTACTCCTCTGAAAGAGTGCTGGGAAGTGTGTGTTCAAGCGCTTGGCTTGTCCCGTCACTCAGCCCCGCTCCGCATTGCTGAGCTCCGTGACGTTACGTCTAGAGTTGGCTCAGTTCTGTCCCGCGGCAACTGGTAACTGACTCATTTGGGCCCGTTGCGGAGCGCTGCTTCCCCTCTCCAACCTATTGGCCCAGGATTCCCTGGAGCAGGATCTCAGCACGGCCGCAGCACAGGAGGCAGGCCCCTTTGGGCCCTTCACACGTGTGTGTGTGCTGCCTCGTCGAAGGAGCGGCGCACCTCGTGCCCGCTCCCCCGCCTCCTCCCTGTAATCCCGCCTGTTCCTCCTGATGATGAAAGAGGAGCAGCAGGAGGCCATTCAGCCCCTTGAGCCTACTCCGCCCGTTCGATAAGATCACGCCCGACCTGATTGTGGCTTTATCTCCATTTCCTGCCTACCCCACCCAACCCCCCCCCACATAACCCTTGACTCCC
>NW_024470665.1:3295612-3300612 GCF_017639515.1 Carcharodon carcharias | reverse complement strand
TCTCTCTCTCTCTCTGCCTCTCTCTCTCTGCCTCTCTCTCTCTCTGCCTCTCTCTCTCTCTGCCTCTCTCTCTCTGCCTCTCTCTCTCTCTCTGCCTCTCTCTCTCTCTCTGCCTCTCTCTCTCTCTCTGCCTCTCTCTCTCTCTCTCTGCCTCTCTCTCTCTCTGCCTCTCTCTCTCTCTCTGCCTCTCTCTCTCTCTCTCTGCCTCTCTCTCTCTGCCTCTCTCTCTCTGCCTCTCTCTCTCTCTGCCTCTCTCTCTCTGCCTCTCTCTCTCTGCCTCTCTCTCTCTCTGCCTCTCTCTCTCTGCCTCTCTCTCTCTCTGCCTCTCTCTCTCTGCCTCTCTCTCTCTCTGCCTCTCTCTCTCTCTGCCTCTCTCTCTCTCTCTCTCTCTGCCTCTCTCTCTCTCTCTCTGCCTCTCTCTCTCTCTCTCTGCCTCTCTCTCTCTCTCTCTCTCTCTCTCTCTCTGCCTCTCTCTCTCTCTCTCTGCCTCTCTCTCTCTCTCTCTGCCTCTCTCTCTCTCTCTCTGCCTCTCTCTCTCTCTCTCTCTGCCTCTCTCTCTCTCTCTGCCTCTCTCTCTCTCTGCCTCTCTCTCTCTGCCTCTCTCTCTCTCTGCCTCTCTCTCTCCCTCTCTCTTTCTCTGCCTCTCTCTCTGCCTCTCTCTCTCTCTGCCTCTCTCTCTCTCTCTCTCTGCCTCTCTCTCTCTCTGCCTCTCTCTCTCTCTGCCTCTCTCTCTCTGCCTCTCTCTCTCTCTGCCTCTCTCTCTCTCTGCCTCTCTCTCTGCCTCTCTCTCTCTCTGCCTCTCTCTCTCTCTGCCTCTCTCTCTCTCTGCCTCTCTCTCTCTCTGCCTCTCTCTCTCTCTGCCTCTCTCTCTCTCTGCCTCTCTCTCTCTCTGCCTCTCTCTCTCTCTGCCTCTCTCTCTCTGCCTCTCTCTCTCTCTGCCTCTCTCTCTCTCTGCCTCTCTCTCTCTCTGCCTCTCTCTCTCTCTGCCTCTCTCTCTCTCTGCCTCTCTCTCTCTCTGCCTCTCTCTCTCTCTGCCTCTCTCTTCTCTCTGCCTCTCTCTCTCTCTGCCTCTCTCTCTCTCTGCCTCTCTCTCTCTCTGCCTCTCTCTCTCTCTGCCTCTCTCTCTCTCTGCCTCTCTCTCTCTCTCTGCCTCTCTCTCTCTCTCTGCCTCTCTCTCTCTCTCTGCCTCTCTCTCTGCCTCTCTCTCTCTGCCTCTCTCTCTCTGCCTCTCTCTCTCTGCCTCTCTCTCTCTGCCTCTCTCTCTCTGCCTCTCTCTCTCTGCCTCTCTCTCTCTGCCTCTCTCTCTCTGCCTCTCTCTCTCTGCCTCTCTCTCTCTGCCTCTCTCTCTCTGCCTCTCTCTCTCTGCCTCTCTCTCTCTGCCTCTCTCTCTCTGCCTCTCTCTCTCTGCCTCTCTCTCTCTGCCTCTCTCTCTCTGCCTCTCTCTCTCTGCCTCTCTCTCTCTCTGCCTCTCTCTCTCTGCCTCTCTCTCTCTGCCTCTCTCTCTCTGCCTCTCTCTCTCTCTGCCTCTCTCTCTCTCTGCCTCTCTCTCTCTCTCTGCCTCTCTCTCTCTGCCTCTCTCTCTCTGCCTCTCTCTCTCTGCCTCTCTCTCTCTGCCTCTCTCTCTCTGCCTCTCTCTCTCTGCCTCTCTCTCTCTGCCTCTCTCTCTCTGCCTCTCTCTCTCTGCCTCTCTCTCTCTGCCTCTCTCTCTCTGCCTCTCTCTCTCTGCCTCTCTCTCTCTGCCTCTCTCTCTCTGCCTCTCTCTCTCTGCCTCTCTCTCTCTCTCTCTCTCTCTGTCTCTCTCTCTCTCTCTCTGTCTCTCTCTCTCTCTCTCTCTCTCTCTCTCTCTCTCTCTCTGTCTCTCTCTCTCTCTCTCTCTGCCTCTCTCTCTCTCTCTGCCTCTCTCTCTCTCTGCCTCTCTCTCTCTGCCTCTCTCTCTCTGCCTCTCTCTCTCTGCCTCTCTCTCTCTGCCTCTCTCTCTCTGCCTCTCTCTCTCTCTGCCTCTCTCTCTCTGCCTCTCTCTCTCTGCCTCTCTCTCTCTGCCCCTCTGTCTCTCTGCCTCTCTCTCTCTGCCTCTCTCTTTCTCTTTCTCTGCCTTTCTTTCTCTGCCTCTCTCTCTCTCTGCCTCTCTCTGCCTCTCTCTCTCTGCCTCTCTCTCTCTGCCTCTCTCTCTCTGCCTCTCTCTCTCTGCCTCTCTCTCTCTGCCTCTCTCTCTCTGCCTCTCTCTCTCTGCCTCTCTCTCTCTGCCTCTCTCTCTCTGCCTCTCTCTGCCTCTCTCTCTCTGCCTCTCTCTCTCTGCCTCTCTCTCTCTCTGCCTCTCTCTCTCTCTGCCTCTCTCTCTCTGCCTCTCTCTCTCTGCCTCTCTCTCTCTGCCTCTCTCTCTCTGCCTCTCTCTCTCTGCCTCTCTCTCTCTGCCTCTCTCTCTCTGCCTCTCTCTCTCTGCCTCTCTCTCTCTGCCTCTCTCTCTCTGCCTCTCTCTCTCTGCCTCTCTCTCTCTGCCTCTCTCTCTCTGCCTCTCTCTCTCTCTCTCTCTCTCTGCTCTCTCTCTCTCTCTCTCTCTCTCTCTCTGCCTCTCTCTCTCTCTGCCTCTCTCTCTCTGCCTCTCTCTCTCTGCCTCTCTCTCTCTGCCTCTCTCTCTCTGCCTCTCTCTCTCTGCCTCTCTCTCTCTGCCTCTCTCTCTCTGCCTCTCTCTCTCTGCCTCTCTCTCTCTGCCTCTCTCTCTCTGCCTCTCTCTGCCTCTCTCTCTCTGCCTCTCTCTCTCTCTGCCTCTCTCTCTCTCGGCCTCTCTCTCTCTCGGCCTCTCTCTCTCTCTGCCTCTCTCTCTCTGCCTCTCTCTCTCTGCCTCTCTCTCTGCCTCTCTCTCTCTCTGCCTCTCTCTCTCTCTGCCTCTCTCTCTCTGCCTCTCTCTCTCTCTGCCTCTCTCTCTCTCTGCCTCTCTCTCTCTCTGCCTCTCTCTCTCTGCCTCTCTCTCTCTGCCTCTCTCTCTCTGCCTCTCTCTCTCTGCCTCTCTCTCTCTGCCTCTCTCTCTCTGCCTCTCTCTCTCTGCCTCTCTCTCTCTGCCTCTCTCTCTCTGCCTCTCTCTCTCTGCCTCTCTCTCTCTCTGCCTCTCTCTCTCCCTGCCTCTCTCTCTCTCTGCCTCTCTCTCTCTCTCTCTCTGCCTCTCTCTCTCTCTCTCTCTGCCTCTCTCTCTCTGCCTCTCTCTCTCTGCCTCTCTCTCTCTGCCTCTCTCTCTCTCCCTCTCTGTCTCTCTCTCTCTCTCTCTCTGCCTCTCTCTCTCTCTCTCTCTCTCTCTCTGCCTCTCACTGCCTCTCTCTGCCTCTCTCTCTCTGCCTCTCTCTCTCTGCCTCTCTCTCTCTCCCTCTCTGTCTCTCTCCACCTCTCTCTCTCCCTCTCTCTCTGCCTCTCTCTCTCACTCTCACCTGCTCTCTCTCTCATCTCCTCTCTCTCTCTGCCTCTCTCTCTCTCTGCCTCTCTCTCTCTGCCTCTCTCTCTCTTGCCTCTCTCTCTCCTGCCTCTCTCCTCTCTGCCTCTCTCTCTCTGCCTCTCTCTCTCTGCCCTCTCTCTCTGCCCTCTCTCTCTGCTCTCTCTCTCTGCTCTCTCTCTCTGCCTCTCTCTCTCTGCTCATCTCTCTCTGCCTCCTCTCTCCTCTCTCTCTCTGCCTCTCTCTCTCTGCCTCTCTCTCTCTCTCTGCCTCTCTCTCTCTCTCTCTCTCTCTCTCGGCTCTCTCTCTCTCTCTGCTTGCCTCTCTCTCTCTCTCTGCCTCCCTCTCTCTCTCTCTGCCTCTCTCTCTCTCTGCCTTCCTCTCTCTCTGCCTTCCTCTCTCTCTGCCTCTCTCTCTCTCTGCCTCTCTCTCTCTTCTCTCTGCCTCTCTCTCTCTGCCTCTCTCTCTCTGCCTCTCTCTCTCTGCCTCTCTCTCTCTGCCTCCCTCCCTCTGCCTCTCCCTCTCTGCTCTCTCTCTCTACCTCTCTCTCTCTGCCTCTCTCTCTCTGCCTCTCTCTCTCTCTCTCTGCCTCTCTTCTCTCTCTCTGCCTCTCTCTCTCTCTCTCTCTCTGCCTCTCTCTCTCTCTCCTCCTCTCTCTCTGCCTCTCTCTCTCTCTGCCTCTCTCTCTCTCTGCCTCTCTCTCTCTCTGCCTCTCTCTCTCTGCCCCTCTCTCTCTGCCTCTCTCTCTCTGCCTCTCTCTCTCTCTCTCTGCCTCTCTCTCTCTGCCTCTCTCTCTCTGCCTCTCTCTCTCTGCCTCTCTCTCTCTGCTCCTCTCTCTCTCTCTGCCTCTCTCTCTCTGCCTCTCTCTCTCCTGCCTCTCTCTCTCTCTGCCTCTCTCTCTCTCTCTGCCTCTCTCTCTCTCTGCCTCTCTCTCTCTCTGCCTCTCTCTCTCTCTCTCTGCCTCTCTCTCTCTCTCTGCCTCTCTCTCTCTCTCTGCCTCTCTCTCTCTCTCTGCCTCTCTCTCTCTCTGCCTCTTTCTCTCTCTGCCTCTCTCTCTCTCTCTGCCTCTCTCTCTCTCTCTCTCTCTCTCTCTCTCTTCTCTCTGCCTCTCTTCTTCTTCTCTCTCTGCCTCTCTCTCTTCTCTGCTCTCTCTCTCGCTTGCTCTCTCTTCCTCTCTCTCTGCCTCTCTCTCTCTGCTCCTCTTGCCTCTCTCTCTCTGCCTCTCTCTCTCCCTCTCTCTCTCTCTGCCTCTCTCTCTCTCTCTGCCTTCTCTCTCTCTCTCTGCTCTCTCTCTCTGCCCTCTCTTCTCTGCCTCTCTCTCTCTGCCTCTCTGTGTTCTGCCTCTCTCTCTCTCTCTGCCTCTCTCTCTCTCTCTGACTCTCTCTCTCTCTGCCTCTCTCTCTCTCTCTGCCTCTCTTCTCTCTCTCACTCTCTCTCTCTCTCTCCTCTCTCTCTCTGCCCTCTCTCTCTCTCTCTGCCTCTCTCTCTCTCTCCTCCCTCTCTCTCTCTCTCTGCTCTCCTCTCCCTCTCTCGCCTCTCTCTCTCTGCCTCTCTCTCTCGCTCTCAGCCTCTTCTCTCTCTC
>NW_024470665.1:3283112-3285612 GCF_017639515.1 Carcharodon carcharias | reverse complement strand
TCTCTCTGCCTCTCTCTCTCTCTCTGCCTCTCTCTCTCTCTCTGCCTCTCTCTCTCTCTGCCTCTCTCTCTCTCTGCCTCTCTCTCTCTCTGCCTCTCTCTCTCTCTGCCTCTCTCTCTCTCTGCCTCTCTCTCTCTCTGCCTCTCTCTCTCTCTGCCTCTCTCTCTCTCTCTCTCTCTGCCTCTCTCTCTCTCTCTCTCTCTGCCTCTCTCTCTCTCTCTCTCTCTGCCTCTCTCTCTCTCTCTCTCTCTCTCTCTCTGCCTCTCTCTCTCTCTCTGCCTCTCTCTCTCTCTCTGCCTCTCTCTCTCTCTCTGCCTCTCTCTCTCTGCCTCTCTCTCTCTCTGCCTCTCTCTCTCTCTCTCTCTGCCTCTCTCTCTCTCTCTCTCTCTCTGCCTCTCTCTCTCTCTCTCTGTCTCTCTCTCTGTCACTCTCTCTCTCTGCCTCTCTCTCTCTCCCTCTCTCTCTCTCTGCCTCTCTCTCTCTGCTTCTCTCTCTATCTCTCTCTCTCTGCCTCTCTCTCTCACTCTCTCTGCCTCTCTCTCTCTCTGCCTCTCTCTCTCTCCTCTCTCTCTCTGCTCTCTCTCTCTGCCTCTCTCTCTCTGCTCTCTCTCTCTCTCTCTCTCTCTCTGCCTCTCTCTCTCTGCCTCTCTCTCTCCCTCTCTCTCTGCCTCTCTCTCTCTCTGCCTCTCTCTCTCTCCTCCTCTCTCTCTCTGCCTCTCTCTCTCTGCCTCTCTCTCTCTGCCTCTCTCTCTCTGTCTCTCTCTCTCTCTCTCTCTGTCTCTCTCTCTCTCTCTCTCTCTGTCTCTCTCTCTCTCTCTCTCTCTCTCTCTCTCTCTCTCTCTGCCTCTCTCTCTCTCTCTCTCTCTCTCTGCCTCTCTCTCTCTCCCTCTCTCTCTTCTCTCACTCTCCTCCTCTCTCTGCCTCTCTCTCTCTGCTCTCTCTCTCTCTGCCTCTCTCTCTCCTCTCTCTCTTTCTCTCTCTTGCTCTCTCCCTTTCTCTCTTGCTCTCTCTCTCTGCCTCTCTCTCTCTGACTCTCTCTCTCTGCCTCTCTCTCTCTGCTCTCTCTCTCTCTGCCTCTCTCTCTCTGCCTCTCTCTCTCTGCCTCTCTCTCTCTGCCTCTCTTTGTCTCTCTCTGCCTCACTCTCTGCCTCTCTCTCTGCCTCTCTCTCTTCTGCCTCTCTCTCTTCCGCCTCTCTCTCTCTGCCTCTCTCTCTCTGCCTCTCTCCTCTCCTCTGCTCTCTCTCTCTGCCTCTCTCTCTCTGCCTCTCTCTCTCTGCCTCTCTCTCTCTGCCTCTCTCTCTCTGCCTCTCTCTCTCTCTCTGCTCTCTCTCTCCTGTCTCTCTCTCTCTCTGTCTCTCTCTCTCTCTGCCTCTCTCTGCCTCTCTCCTCTCTGCCTCTCTCTCTCTCTGCCTCTCTCTCTCTCTGCCTCTCTCTCTCTCTCTCTCTCTCTGCCTCTCTCTCTCTGCCTCTCTCTCTCTCTGCCTCTCTTTGCCTCTCTCTCTCTGCCTCTCTCTCTCTGCCTCTCTCTCTCTCTGCCTCTCTCTCTCTCTCTCTCTCTGCCTCTCTCTCTCTCTGCCTCTCTCTCTCCTCTTCTCTCTCTGCCTCTCTCTCTCTCTCTCTCTCTTGCCTCTCTCTCTCTCTCTCTCTCCTGCCTCTCTCTCTCTCTCTCTCTCTCTGCCTCTCTCTCTCTGCCTCTCCTCTCTCTCCTCTCTCTCTGCCTCTCTCTCTCTCTCTGCCTCTCTCTCTCTCTCTCTCTGCCTCTCTCTCTCTCTCTCTCTCTCTCTGCCTCTCTCTCTCTCTCTCTCTCTGCCTCTCTCTCTCTGCCTCTCTCTCTCTGCTCCTCTCTCTCTGCCTCTCTCTCTCTCTCTGCCTCTCTCTCTCTCTCTCTCTCTGCCTCTCTTCTCTCTCTCCCTGCCTCTCTCTCTCTCTCTCTCCCTCCCACTCTCTCTGCCTCTCTCTCTCTCTGCCTCTCTCGCTCTCTGCCTCTCTCTCTGCTGCCTCTCTCTCTCTCTTGCCTCTCTCTCTCTCTCTGCCTCTCTCTCTCTCTGCCTCTCTCTCTCTTCTGCCTCTCTCTCTCTGCCTCTCTCTCTCTGCTCTCTCCTCTCTGCCTCTCTCTCTCTGCCTCTCTCTCTCTGCCTCTCTCTCTCTTGCTCTCTCTCTCTCTGCCTCTCTCTCTCTCTGCCTCTCTCTCTCTCTGCCTCTCTCTCTCTCTCTCTGCGCCTCTTCTCTCTCTCTCTGCCTCTCTCTCTATCTCCCTCTCTCTCTCTGCCTCTCTCTCTCTCTGCCTCTCTCTCTCTCTCTTCCTCTCTGCCTCTCTCTCTCTGCCTTTATCTCTCTCTCTGCCTCTCGCTCTCTCTCTGCCTCTCTCTCTCTCTGCCTCTCTCTCTCTCTCTCTCTGCCTCTCTCTTCTCTCTCTCTGCCTCTCTCTCTCTCTCCCTCTCTGCTCTCTCTCTCTGCCCCCTCTCTCTCTCTCTCTGCCTCCTCTCTCTCTCTGCCTCTC